>NC_137615.1:9208802-9288802 GCF_963280865.1 Gymnoscopelus braueri
TTTTATTATTTTTGGCAAACATTCCTCCCAGAATAGGGATGCTGGGGGTTCAAGTGGTTAACAAAAGTGGCATTTTAAGTTTTAAGCATATTTTGATTATCGCGATAATATAGTTAATCAAAATGATATTACATTTTCATATCGTCTCATCCCCACTCCTTATAGACACAGACCTGCCCACTGTCACTGTCTACAGTGGTTAAACAAGAATTATTGTAAAACTATTTACACAGCTATAGTGTCACTGTGACGATAGTAGGGGTCATAGGTCAATGGCTACTTGTGCATGTATAGACTGATTTTTTTTAAATTAATAGGTCAGTGTTTTTTTTTGTATATAAAATAAATTCGAATTAATTTTTGAAATGATGAATTATTATAATTTTACAACACACACAGTTTCGAACAAAACCTTATACAAAGACTATAACTAAAACATTCTGCATGTGATGTTTTGAGTGTGCCAGCTGCCTCTTTGGGTGGAACAGGCACACCCTGGCACTCCTATATGGCTATACCAGTCAATCAAATACACATATACTGTACATACACATGTCAGGTTTTTCCAACTTTTTGGGGACATTGCATTGACCGACATTCTTTCCATATCTCCATATCATAACCTTGAACATATCCAATCCTGAAGAACTGATCCAGACCTAACAAATCCATTCCTAATACTAACCTTTATCCTAACATTATGAAAATTCATCCAAATCTATACAGTAATTAAGGACACCAATTCTTCAATTGGCTTGATGTCCAAGATTGTCACAAAATGTGGCCTATGACAGGAACACATATAGTACATGTATGCACTCGCTCACACACACACACACACACACACACACACACACACACACACACACACACACACACACGCGCACACACACACACACCACACACCACACACACACACACACACACACACACACACACACACACACACACACACACACACACACACACACACACACACACACACACACACACACGCACACACACACACACACACACACACACACACACACACACACACACACACACACACCATGTTACGCCCCTGTGTGAGTTATGGGAACATAAACCAGGCAGAGGACCGGATGACTGTTGAAGCAATATGCAGTCATGTGTCTGCCCCCAGGGAACAGTCTCAATATATATGACAATTACCCCTTCATCACACACACACACACACACACACACACACACACACACACACACACACACACACACACACACACAGACACACACACACACACACACACACACACACACACACACACACACACACACACACACACACACACACACACACACACACACACACTAGACTAGACTTTTATGTTCAAGATGTAATGTGAGTACATTCAGGGTTGGACATATGGGGGAGGTACAGGGCTCCCTTCAAGCCCTCAGCAAAGCATTTGAGGAATTTAGGGCGAGCTCTAAAATATATATATATTTTTTAATAACACTGTTTTTTTTCTGTGTTAATTGATATTGTCTTGCATATTTAGGTTCCTGAAATAGATAACAGGCTAACAGTAAAACACTTGTGTGTTTTCTTTTTTCTGCACAAAGCAATTTCCAATAAATTGTGTCTAATGCAGTGTATACGTTGGCTATCATTGTGTGCGTGCTGAACACACATTACAAGCCGTACGTTGTCTATTGAGTGAATGCCTTTTGGTGTCTGAGGATATGGGCATTGAAATTGTCGTGGAATGCAACCTAGGTCTAGTCTGTTTAACAAGTAATGCAACACATAGCCTGTCTGTCTACTGTGCATTGACATTTTTGTTATTTCTCGGTAGAGATTGTTTTGTTTTTTTTAAACAGTGAAACTTTCTGTCCCAGGCTAAATAGTCTCTATATAGTACATTATGTTACGTAGGTGGGATCATTCATGTATGCAAGTGCATGTACAGTACAGTGCCTTCCTAACCATGAAAATAGGGCTCCTCCGAATGCCACGGTGTGAATCAAGAACACTGATTACATTCCCTATCTCTCTATCTATAGCGACACAGTAAAGGCATGCCAAAGTTGTTTCAGCACAAACGCAACAATAAAGATAATAATAATGGGTCATTTTCCTCATGTCCTCATGTCGTATATTAAAATTGGGATGGCGGGCGGACCACGGCCACGTCACTCTGACTCAGGCATAACCATAAACAATCCTGATATACCCATATATAGGCAGGGCCACGGCCATGTCACTATGACTCAGATATAACCACAAACAAACCCGATACGCCCACTCTGCGCGCACATCAAGCAAATACTCGAGGGAGTGCGGTGCGCGCCGTCGAGAAGTTTGGATATGTGGTGGTCCAGAACCACCGATCCGACCGATATGTCCATATATAGGCACACATACTGTAGATTTCCAGTTGTCCAGAACCGCTGATCCAACCGATATGCCCATACATGGGCATGCCAATATATGGCCATATACTGATGACATCAGGGATCTCTATACAGATACAGAGATCTCCATATATGGGCACAAAAGGGACACAAACAGACGGGTACAACGGGTACTCTGATAAAGCCCCCGACACTATGACTCGGATCGGTGGTGTGACGTGGGTGTGAGGGCCGCGTAGCAGCCTGAACCTCTAGATCAGTGGTTTTCAACCTTTTTCGTGTCAAGGACCCCCAAATTGACACATATTAGCCCACAGACCCCCATTTGAAAAGATATGCCAGGGACTCAACCATTTTGATTTCTTGGGTTCCCAATCTACACTCTATCATCATCATTAGTGTTCATTTGACTCTGAGTGTGTACAAATGGAACCAAATGGACCCTAACGGGTCCATTTGGTTCCATTTGTACACTCTCAGAGCTACAGACACATAAGGGTCCATGTGGTTCCATTTGTACACTCTCAGAGCTACAGACACATAAGGGTCAATTTGGTTCCTAACTATTAATTTGGTTGGGGACCCCCTGGAACCCCCTCAAGGACCACTGGTGGTCCCCAGACCACTGGTTGAAAACCACTGCTCTAGATGTCTTTTTTATGTTTGTGTTATAACTTTTCACGTATCGTCACGTTTGAGTTTTTGAAAGCCTTGTCAGTCCCGTGGGGCAAATTCAGATTCCGGCTTCACCCAGCTGATGGCTCAGATGGTTATCATGAGAGCAGTTAGGGGTTAGTGTCCCTGAGCAAGACAGGGACACTGCGACACGTAGACCGGGAGCCGCGAGGTGAACGCGGTGACCTCCTGATTACCCGACGGCCTCCCTGTTGCTACGGATGCCATTGCGTTATGACATTTCAAGTCTCGTTGTGTTGTGTTGTGTTGTGTTGTGTTGTGTTGTGTTGTGTTGTGTTGTGTTGCGTTGTGTTGTGTTGATGTGTCAAGTCGTGTTATAGGTCGTGTTGTGTCATTCTAGTGAGTGACAGACAGAACTGTCATCTGTTAGGTCGGGTATCTGCTTCTCAGGCAGGGTGGGGATGGTGTGGTATACGCACACACACAGTCGCACACGCACAGTCGCACACACACACACACACACACACACACACACACACACACACACACACACACACACACACACACACACACACACACACACACACACACGATGACTAGTGATGCTCGTACACAAAACGACAAAATCAAACGGTAAGCAACAATTAGTGATACAAGGAATGAGGAGTGCTATAGGGGGTGAAGTAGAGAGCAGTGGTTCTCAACCTGTGGGTCCCCACGTGATTTCGCGGGGGGGGGGCAGTGAAGTGAGAATTTAAGGACTTTTAAGACCTTTTTAATACCCCCAAAAAAGACGAAATAAGACCATCACTGCATCAAAAACAATCATCAAATTATACTATAAAAACTGGCCAAATTGCCTAATAATATAAGAAAGAGGCAAACATTTTCAAAATAGCCGATCTACAAGCTCACAACGCCTCGCAACGCAAGGCGTTGTGAGCTTGCAGATCGGCTATTCTCACAATATTTATCTGTGGAACCGAGTTAAACTGAATGTAATCTCTCGATTCCTACAATTCCAAGTGCTTGTCAGGGTTGGGGGGTCCCCAGTTCAAATATGATTATTTTGGGGGTTCCCCAGTTCAAATATGATTATTTTGGGGGGTCCCCAGTTCAAATATGATTATTTTGGGGGTTCGCGGCCTGAAAAGGTTGAGAACCACTGAGGTAGAGGCATGATGAGTGCTAGGGGGTGAGGTAGAGTGCTAGGATCTGAAGTAGAGTGCTAGGGGGTGAGGTAGAGGAATGAGGAGTGCTAGGGGGTGAGGTAGAGGAGTGCTAGGGGATGAGGTAGAGTGCTAGGAGGTGAGGTAGAGTGCTAGGAGGTGAGGTAGAGGAATGAGGAGTGCTAGGGGGTGAGGTAGAGGAGTGCTAGGGGATGAGGTAGAGTGCTAGGAGGTGAGGTAGAGTGCTAGGAGGTGAGGTAGAGGAATGAGGAGTGCTAGGGGGTGAGGTAGAGGAGTGCTAGGGGATGAGGTAGAGGGCTAGGATGTGAGGTAGAGCGTTGAGGAGTGCTAGGGGGAGAAGTAGAGTCTTGAGTTGGTGAGGTGAGTTTTCAGACTGCGGCGGTAGATGGGAGATGAGTCTGCAGTCCTGACTGAGGGGTGGAGGGTTTTACACAGCCTGGGGGCTGGGAGCCAGGAGGGAGAAGAGTCTAAAAGTGTTGTGTTGTGCTTATAGTGTTATTGTTGTGTTGTGTTATGACACGTCACATCTTATTATGTTGTGTTGTGTTGTGTTGTGTTGTGTTGTGTTGTGTTGTGTTGTGTTGTGTTGTGTTGTGTTGTGTTGTGTTGTGTTGTGTTGTGTTGCGATATGTCATGTTTAGTTATGTCGCCTTTGCTATGATGTGTCGTGTTGTGTTGTTGTGGCTGTGTTTTGTTTTGTTTTGTTGAGGATATCATGTTGTGTAATGCTAATAACATGTCAAGTCTTGTTGTGTCATGATGTGTCATGATGTTTCAAGCCTTGTTGTTGTCGTGTTGTGGTATGGAAGAGAGTGAGAGACAGGACATAGCTTCTGCATCTGTTACATCTCATATCTGCTTCTCAGACAGGGTGGGGATGGTCTAGTACACATACACACACACACACACACACACACACACACACACACACACACACACACACACACACACACACAGACAGACAGACAGACAGACAGACAGACAGACAGACAGAGACACCAAAGTCTCTCTCCATCCCACTTGAGAGAGAGAGAGAGAGAGAGAGAGAGAGAGAGAGAGAGAGAGAGAGAGAGAGAGAGAGAGGTAGAAAGAAAGAGGGAGAGAGACAAGATGGAGAGAGAGATGGAGGGGGTGGAGAGAGCAAAACAAAGCAGAAAGAAGAGAGACAGAGGGGTGGGGGGTGAAGGGACAGAAATAGGTGGGCTGACAGAGATGTGTTTGGAAAGGAGGGGATGACAAGACATGAGAGGACTAGAACCCAGCAGGTAAACACATTTTAAAGGTTGTAAACAACATCAGCAACTCTCTCTCTCTCTCTCTCTCTCTCTCTCTCTCTCTCTCTCGCACGCACGCACGCACACACACACACACACACACACACACACACACACACACACACACACACACACACACACACACACACACACACACACACACACACACACACACACACACACACACACACACACAGACGCACACACGCCACGCACGTACACACACTCGAACCCACCTTTATCTGCCTCTCTTTGACGGCTGGCACACTGGCATCACCCTTCTCCCTGCGTCTGTCTCCCCACAGCAGGCAGAAAGGGACTGCAACTCCCAGGGTTCCGCGGGGCTCCTGTCCACAGCAGCCGGGCCGGCCAGGGCGCTGCAGGCTGCTGGGTGCTGTAGTTCTGTCTGCCCCCAGCTGGTCCAGCTTTGCTGCCAAGGTGTCTGCTACAGTAGGCTAAGCTACTAACAGTCAACCAGCCAGTACTGCTGCCTCACCGCTACTCAGCAGAATGCTGCACTCTGCCTGCACACACACGCACGCACGCACACACATACACACATACACACACACACACACACACACACACACACACACACACACACACACACACACACACAGAGAGAGATGCTCTTGCTTGCTCTCTCTCTCTCTGTATCACTTGTCTTGTGTTATTCCCTCTCTATGTTCCTCTCTCTCTCTCTCTCTCTCTCTCTCTCTCTCTCTCTCTCTCTCTCTCTCTCCCTCTTTCTCTCCCCCCCACCTCTCTCTCTCTCTCTCTCTCTCTCTCTCTCTCTCTCTCTCTCTCTCTCTCTCTCTCTCTCTCTCTCTCTCTCTCCTCTCCTCTCCTGACAACAGCAGTACTCAGGCTGCCAGCATCAAGGACAGCCGAGCCGTGACAGGACGAGCAAGGGAGAAGAGGGGGGGGGGGCGATGGGGGCAAAGATGTTGGGAAAAGGAGGAGGGCTAAGAGGCGTGGGAGGGAGAGAGGGAAGAAAAGGGAGGAGAGAGAGATGGAGAGGAGGGGTGGACTGAACGACGGAGAGGTAATGGAAGACTAGAAGGAAGAGAAGGTGAGAGATACGGGAGGATGAGGGGAGGAGCGAAAGAGGAAAGGAAGGGAGGGAGGAAAGAGGAGAGGGAGGGAGGGAGGGAGGGGAGTTGGCAGGGACAGAAGGGAGCGTAGCAATGGAGAGAGAGATGGAGGGAGAAAGATGGAGAGGAGGATAACGAGATGAGAGAGATAGTGGAGGTGTAGCCGGAGAACGGAACGGGAGTACACAGTCAGTGGTGTAAAGTAACTAAGTACATTTACTCAAGTACTGTACTTAAGTACAGTTTTGAGGTACTTTTACTTTACTGGAATATTTCCAATTGTCTATAATCTTTCTTCTACTCCACTACATCTCAGAGGCAAATATTGTACTTTTACTCCACTACAATTATTTGAAAACTTTAGTTACTAGTTACTTTGCAGATGTAAATTATTACATTAAAACATGCATTAACCACTTCAGCCCTATTTTATACCGAGGCTATTTGAAAATAGCCGATCTACAAGCTCACAACGCGTCGCGGTGCGACGCGTTGTGAGCTTGCAGATCTGCTATTTTCAAACATTTTGGTACTTTTACTTTTGGTACTTTAAGTACATTTTGATGCCAATACTTTTGTACTTTTACTCAAGTAAATTTTTAGTCGTGTTGTGGTATGGAAGAGAAATTCTGGACTTAGAGTATTTTTATATTGCAGTATTGGTACTTTTACTTAAGTAAAGAATTTGAGTACTTTTTTCACCACTGGTATAGTCACTGTAGTGGTTCAAATCTCACATGTTGGCATCAGGTCAACTCCTGTCTCACTCTTTAATTATACTCTCATATGGGCAGCTTTATTATGATAAAAAAAAATCACACCCTGTGTGAAGTGGGCGGTGTCTTGCTAGCTAATCACAATACTGAATGGAGTCGATCAATCATGTACAAAGGATAAATACATTTATTGAAACACTCTTTATGATGGACAAAACCATAACTTGAAAAAAACAAATGTTTGGTTTTTTTCAAGTTATGGTTGCTTATATAGGGCTATGCACATGTGTCATGTGACACTGGCCAATCACAGTCCTGAATAGGCTGTGATTGGCCAATCACAGCGCAGGATAATTCTACTAATTTCCTGGGCCCAGATCACAGCGCAGGAGTTAGTACATTTTTCCAAATCTCACTTATAGGGGCGGTTTCACCGCCCAAAAATATATATAGGAAAGAAGAGAAACAGTACACTGAGGACAGAGAGACCAGGAGAGACATGCAACACAGTCTGGTCTAATCCAACCTGGGATGTTATGATTATGTGTTAGAGGATCCAATCAGCTGCTGGCATTCCCCTGTTTCCTCTCTTTAGAGTGTGGAACCAGTGACCTCTACTGGCACTGGATGGGAGATGCGAGAGAGAGGAAAAAGCTATGGCTCACTCAGTGGCCATAGCTGAATGAGGGTGAGAGGCCGTCAGGGAAACAGAAGGTGCCCGGTTTGTGTCCCGGCCCTGATCTACAGTAGCCTACGTGTCCCTGAGAAAGACACTTAACCCCTAACTGCTCCCCGAGCGCTGCACTAATAGCACTCACTGCTCCTAATAGTTAGGATTTGTGAATAAATGGAGAAGACAAATACGTTGCGATAGGTGTGTAGAGGCAGACGTGTCCAAATCCGAATATTTAGCAGTTTTTGGATCGTTTATTCACTTATTATACTGCTTATTAGAAGTTTGCAGTAAAAGCACATGAAAGTACAGTTCAATACAAGGTCAGCTAATATAGGATTTAAAACCCAAGAAAGCCATGGCTTGTTTCCATTGGGGTCCTTTGTACTCAATTCAGAGACATTACATGACAAGTGACCTTAGGTTACACCTACACAACCTGCTTGTCATTAATGCATAAAAAAATACTTGGCCGTTATCTTTATCAGATGTCCGGGTAAACTGTAATAATTATAATATATGACTGTTATTTTTATTGTCTCCATGAATTGAGTACATGAGGATCCCATTTGAAACAAGTCATTGTGGCTTTCCTGGGCACTACATTTTAGGTGACCTTTTATTGTAAACTGTACTTCCATGTGCTTTTTCTCTGCAAACTTCTGATTAAAGTATTCAATCAATCAAAGATGTCCGGGTAAACTGTATAATGTACTAAATATGGTGTGAAGTTGCCTCTATAACATACAGCATCTGTAAAGGTTGACCCCAACAAATCCCCAAAAGGTTGCCCTAAAAAGAAAAAATAATCCAAAAGAAATCGCCGCGCTGTATAAATATATTATGTATATTTTTCAATTGTCGCACACACACAGAGAGCCTAATTTCTCCACCTATAGTCTACACCCCCGACACCCTAGGATCGCCTCTGGCAGACACACACCCACAGCTTTGGCATCCTCTCTTTTCAGAGCCACGCTGTGAAGAATCAAATCATGTTGAGATCCAAATGGGAATGGCATGACTGACTCCAATGTTGGCTTTCGGACTGGTCAGCCTGTGACGTCGGTCCTCTATTACGTCTGTCGTCTATGACAAACTGTATCTATGGAGTATGACTCCAAATGTGAGCACGGTCCCAGACCTAAAAATCAAGTTAAATACGTAAAACAGGTGAAAAAAGGCTGTGTGCATAAGAAATGTGCTGCTGATCGGTCCAGCAGTTTGCGAGATTATCTCCGACACACAGATAGACAGACAGACACAGATTACCCTTTTATAGACGGACTCCTGCAAAAGCCACGTCGTAAATAAAGAAAAATGAATCCAACAATTAAAAGGAATACATAACCAAATATACGGGCCTGTAAAAACAAAATAATAATAGCCCACTTTTCTTTGCTTAACCTCAAGCAGACTCTTTAAATCCCTGCCCTATGAGCAATTCATCAGTGTGATGCTCTAATCCCATGTTAGAGCTTTAAATAAAATAAAAACATGTGCTTTATACTTTGAGAGAATTCTGATGATGGTTTGCTGGAAAAACCCGGTCTCCTCCGGGTTCAAACTAAAGATGCCAGTGTTTCTCAAAGTGGGGTACAGGAACTCTCAGAGTTCTTTGAGGGGGTTCCAAATAAACCCTTACAGGTCTGTAATTCTGAGTGCACAAATGGAATCAAATGGACCTTTATGGGTCCAATTAAAAAGGATTTAAGAACCACTGGATTTCCCACGCCATCATCAGTGTTTGAATCTGGACCACTGCTTGTCTTTGTCTGTTAAAGGCACATAAATAACCTCCATCAAGGGCTTCTTCTTGATGCTGCCGTCCTCCTGCTTGTCGTACTGCTCCAGCATCTGGTTGGTCCCCATCGGGCCCACAGGCAGGATCAGCCGGCCGCCTGGCTTCAGCTGCTCCAGGAGTGCTTGGGGAACAGTGGCTGCCGCCGCGCCTACATGGATGGCATCGTAGGGTGCCTCTTCTGGGAACCCCAATCGCCCGTCTCCCACTACTAGCTTGACTCTGCCTGACACGATCAAGCTCGGGTCATCTTTATTCACATTGTTTATGGACTCCTCTACCAGCTCTTTGATGTGATCTATTCCTATGACCTTCCCTTGGGGACCCACCATTCGTGCAAAGCACACGGAGAGGATTCCACTGCCCGAGCCCACGTCCAGAACCTTAGCTCCCTCGTACAGCTTGTCTTGCAGGAGCTCCAGGGCGTAAGCATGCATGTGTGGAGCGCTGATGGTTGCTTGATAGCCTATGGACTGTGGAGTGTCCTTGTATGGACTATACTTGGAGTAGTGGGCTCGGTCTGTGGCCAGCATGACTTTGTAGACCATGTCTGACTTAATGATATGACTTTTGCGGAGTTTGTTAACGAGCTCCGCTTGGCTGGCTCCTCCACATTCCCACGCCATGATTAAACACATTCTGCGGAGCATGTACCCAGCAGCTCTTTAAGAGTTTGGGGAGTGACGTCATAGTGTCAACGTCATGTGGTCGTGGTTGCCATTTCCCCTGTCCCATGCTAGCGTAAACATTCGTGTTGTTGAGTAACCAATCGTTTGTACACAGCACCAGTGTACACAGCCTGCCAAACGAACCGGGCAAAGATTAAGAGCAAGCTTCCATACAGAGTGAAAAAGCTGAAATAAATTCAATTGCTATGACAGATTTGATCCGTACAGACAGAGGGGTCAGTGTTTCAACGACCCGTTTTCCTTCCTTTTCTGGGTGTCAACGCTTCTTACACAGTTAATCAGTTAAGATAAATTCTGTCATAAACAGTCTGTCATAATAATAATAATAAAATATAGCTGCAAGCAGCAATAATACGGGGCCAGTGAATGGAGAGAGAGAGAGAGAGAGAGAGAGAGAGAGAGAGAGAGAGAGAGAGAGAGAGAGAGAGAGAGAGAGAGAGAGAGAGAGAGAGAAAAAGGATAATTGCTTTAACAGGTCAGTTCATGAAAGTCCTTGCGGTCTTGTTTCCAATGAGGGACTGTGAGCAATTAGGGGTTAAGAGTCTTGCTCAGGGACAAATTTCATTTCATCGACATATTTAAGTGTTTTTCAAACTGCTCACAATTAAGGACAATCTAAGGGCGGAGCTTACTGGTCAACGTGATAGATGTGTTCCTCATGAGTCAAGGCACATGTGTAAGCAGGTTTAATGGCTGTCGGTCAAACGAGGCATGACTTTTTCCTGTTTAAAGTTTGCATTTTCAAAAAAATCGCTATAGCGACCCCCTTTGACCAATTGGAGTAAGATTGGTTTCAGTGATATTTGGAATGACCCTCAACATTACCGCAAAGTTTCAAATAAATGTGAGTCTGCATGTATGTGATAGGGGCAGATGAATAATTGTCATAAAACTGCAATATTCATTGGCTCATTAAAGCTTCATTTTTTCACTTATGTAAAATCCGTCCAAAGTCCGTAAAAAGTTTCGTGCAGATTACTCAAAAATCCCAGGAGGAGATAGGTTTTAACTGTTTTTCATATAATTCAAAATGGTGGGAGATCTAAAGGTCAGAGGTCAAAAGTCAGAGCGTGAAAGTTGTTCATCATGAGTAGACGCATGTGTGTATTGAAGTTTCATGGCTGTAGGTCAAACAGGGCATGAGTTGTACCTGTTCAAAGTTGGCATTTTCAATTGAGTGCTATAGCGCCACCTTTTGACGAAAGATTGTGAGATTTATTTCTTGATAGTTTTTCATGACCATCTATCATATGGCCGAGTTTCGTAAAAAGCGTATGCACGGTTCAGCCAGAACTGGCAAAAACGGCAGAAGAAGAAGAAGAAGAAGAAAAATAATGCCAATATCAAAAATGCTGGCAGCCTGGCCCCGTAATAACTGTAAATAATAATCATAATTAATTACATATAATATAATAATGTCAGCATCAACTAATATTACAAAAATTGCATGCAGGTGTTCCTGTAAACAAAACATCTTTTAAAGGTGCTGTAAGTGATATTTTTTGGTTAAAACAATATGTTACATGGGACTCCTCCCTGTCAGATGGCAGGATAATGCCCAATATGGACCCGCCTCATCTACACGCTCACAACATATTGCGATCAAAATGAAAATAATAAATGAATAAATATAAATGAATAAAAAGAATATGTTCCTTTGACATTTTTGGAAAAAATCTGAAAACCTTTTGCCTATAACGACATGCCCAAAATAAGAACACCAGGGTTAAAGTTGTTAACCCTTCCATTGTGTTAGGGTAGCTTTTTTACCCATTTTCAAGTTGAAATAGGTCAAAAGTACCCTTTACATTTCTTTATTGGAACGAGGCTTCATGATATCCTCAGAAACAGCTATTTTAAACACAACAAAATTAATTACCACCGTTTTAGTTAATTATGATGGTCTCTATAAAAAAAGTGACATCTGTGGTGTTAAGGGTCAAATTTGACCCGGAAGTGTGGCTCAATTTCCCCCAAATTGTCAATATTCAATGTTCACATGTTTGAGAGTGAGAGAGACTTGTCCTCAATTGCATTTTCTATTAGGAGTAAAATAAAGTTTGGGTTTATGAAAAATAAATGACTTTTACCTTCTATGGTATACGGGTCAATTCTGACCCTTAACACACCAAGTGTCACTATTAAAAATATTTTTTTAAAAGTGTGTTCTAATATTAGTCTATTATAGCTAGATATCATCATTATCCATTGTCTTCATTATAGGAAATGTAATGAGTGAATTTTAATATTTTTATAATTGAAAACGAGATATATTGAAAGATGAAACCCTAACCCTAACCCAAAAATAATATTTTAAAGTGTTTACATGGATATGAATGCATAACAAGTCAGCTATGAGGTGGGAGAAAATGAAAATAATATAATTTTCAGTATTTTGGGCTGAGTTAAATCACAGGTCAATTTGACCCACTAACACCAAAAGTATATGCAGGTGCAACACAATGCAAGGGTTAAAGGTGATATGAGTGATTTTGCCTTTATTGTTGTTAAAACTAGGCCAATGCACCTTGTGAGCTTGTAAATTGGCTATTTTAAGAAATAATTTGACAAATTTAGATTTTTGTGTATGGGCCATTCATAATCATAATTCGCTTTTTTATTTTGGTAGGCTACTAGTTTATTTCCATGCCAATACTTTACTTTACTAAAGGAAGTTCTTTGTCCGAATACCCACCACAATGTAAAAAATAAATAAATCATACTGCTACTACTACTAGTAGCATTCGTTTTTTGTATTAATAATAATAATAATAATAATAATAATAATAATAATAATAATAATAATAATAATAATAATAATAAAAAAAGAATAAAATAATAATAATAATAATAATAATAATAATAATAATGATAATAATGAAGAATGTACTTTTTTGTCGCATGTGTCTGCCTCGACACTTGAAGGCATCTGGAATGAATGTATCCTCACTGCAGGACCCTGCAACATTCATGTTGAAGTGCTACTTATGTAGTTTGGTTTCAAACTGAATTCTGGGAATTGCAGTTCTATCAGACGATACACAGACGCTGACAATGGAGCTACAATACTAGTGTATGGTTTTCATTAAAAGATTATCACAACCTGGTAGGTAGGTAGGCCTGGCTATTGCAGATACAAATACTTAATTCTCAAAGAAGCACATTATGCTGCCCGAGTGCCCGTCGATTCATTGTTAAGCAATGTCGGGTGTGTCTTTCAGTAGCGGGGCTATTCATACTGCGTCGTACGACGGAAATAGACGAAAATAGCCGATCTACAAGCTCACAACACGTTGCGGAGGCAACGTGTCTGACTTGTATGGTTTGATGGGAGTACCAGAAATGCAAAACACGTATTAAGTAGGAGGAACCCCTTGCTGTTGTAGTTTTGCAAACAATTTACCAGGGTTAATGCTGTCAAAGGCTCTAGAAGCATCCAGGAAGCACGTAAACATGGTGGAATTAGGTTTACTGTAGCCTACTTACTGACAACATTCCTTTAAAGCATATACACACATGTCAGTGCCATGTTTACTTTTAAATCCAAATTGCTCATCAATGGTGACTATATACTCTTGCAAACTTTGAAGTACTATTCTCTCTAGAACGTTTGACAAGACACTAGCTAGGCCAATAGGCCTGTAGTTGTCAATACTAGAGATCTTCCAGTTTTTTTCTTAACTTTCCTTAAAGGAGCATTACACCCCTGGAAGAACTTGCAGTCACTCAATGTTAATCATATATATATTAATGATCTATTATACTATAGTAGATAACAGTAGCAAAATTTCAAATTTGCACCCTATGGCCAGAAAAATATAGAAGTCTTGACTTTGACTGGATGACTGGGGTTTGGCTGCATTACTACAATGACCACAATGCTTTGGGGCACTGCACTTCCTTGTGGGGAGGAGGCTGCGTGGGGGCGTGGTCTACGTTGTAACTTTCCCCTCCCAGTTCTCACTACAACAACATCAACAAACACATACAGCACATTGCATTGGCCAGTGTTGCCATGTCTGCTTATTATAAGCGGCTGGTTTCTAAAATGTAGTTGATATTTGGGCTCGTTTCCAAATGTTTTGATTGTTGTTTAAACCAGTGGTTCTCAAACATGTTCATGTACTTTTCCACGGACCCTCATCTGTGCACTGCGCGCCAACATATTTGCCAGGGAGACCCTACCAAAAATGTGTTGTTAAAATGTTTAAAAAATATTCCACATTTTGCACTTTTTTCCCCTCAAGATTTTTTGGAAAATAGCAGATCTACAAGCTCACACTGCGTCACATCGTTACGCGTTGTGAGCTTGTAGATCGGCAATTTTCAAATAACCCATGTCTAGGTTTCAAGTGCTCTTGGCACAGGTATTTTCTTTTGGGCTTGTTTTCATATACCTGGTTGCTTATTTCTCTCACAAGATCTGGCAACACTGAATGTTACGTTCCAACTTTTCCGACTTTTTTGTCTACCTTTGGATCACAAAACACGACATCGAAGCCATGTTCTTTCTTGGATCACGTGAAATACCCATTGCAAGTTTGCTATATCTATACCAGGATGTCAGTCCCATCATCACCGTGTCTTTGTTGCGCCAGCAAGCCAAGGTGAAACTATTAGTCTTGGCTGCTGTTGTATTGTGTTCTGTATTGATTTGATTGTATCTTATAGTAAACTAAATATATCATGTATAAATTAGCATAGTAACACTAAACGTGTGTGTCTGTGTGCGCGCGCACACGTGCATCAATTTTTTTTCTACATTCCATCCCACCATGTAGACAGTCCGGTGCTGGTGACGTGACGTCCATCTTCTACTTGGGAGTCGGGACATCCATGGAGATGCAGCATAGTAGTCAACAATATAATAATAAAACAAAACGTTTCATACTCATGTCATGTGTGACTCCTTATTTCTGAGAGCATAATGTTTCACTGTCATTTCCAGTTATATTCTTTGGACTAAACTTATAGAAAACATGGGCATTACTTTAGAATGACATGCTAATGTTCAAATACTCTTGTCATACACACAGCCTGATCGTTTTTTTTCTCTTTTTTCAAATGAGACCGTTTCATGCTTTCAATTGGTGTATATGGATAATATTAGGTTTTACTATAGCCTATTGTATCTAAGACCAGTAAAGTTGAATCCAATGTGCTGGGGTCCCCAGAAAAATTATGATTACATGTAGAAGTAAATACTAACAGAATGTACAAGAGTTTTTCACTATTATATCTGTAATGCAATTATGTACCATTCTGCCAAATGAAAGACCATCTCCTATCATGAAACAGTTAAAAAGAACCCTTATAGAATTGGGGTTCACATTTTGTCATTATGAATGCTTATACAATGTAGAATGTACCGTGATCAATGAGTAGAGCAAGCAGGATGTAAATGTAATCGTTTTATTTAGAAAAAGAATATGGTTGTATCTCAAAAGGCGAGTCCCAGGGGTCTTCATCAGCCGAACGTTACTCCATTTCCGCAGGCAGGCGAAACAACATTCTGTCCTGTTGAAAAGAACACATTAGATTACACTTGTAGATTAAATAGATATCATCCCACGTGAAGCCTAATCTATACTAATATTGCATGCAAGCCGCAAATAGCAGACCTACAAGCTCACAAAGTGTCGAGTCTGACGCGTTGTGAGCTTGTAGATCTGCTATTTTCGGGACCCGGCGACGTAGCCCTGAAACATGACTGTCATGGGGGAACTTCAACCTGGTGTTTGCACTTTCTACATGTACAATCCGTACATCTACATAAACGTTCGGATTTCAAATAAAAAGTGCTTATCCCATGACCACGGATGTTACAATTTGAATCGGGTGGGTCTAAGTACCAGTATCTTCCGTATTGTTTAATAAAAAAGCATTTTAATCCGATCAGTGGCCATTTATTATGAGACCCTTATGCGATCGGTTGGGAGGTTTATGAGAAAATGACCACCGATCAGATTAAAATGCTTTTATTTAAACAATACGGAAGATACGGGTACTTGCACCCAGCCGATTCAAATTGTAACATCCGTGGCCATGGCATAAGCACTTTATATTTGAAATCTGACAAGAGACAAAGCATAAATTTTGCTTGTCACACAAGGGGTTTAGCTTTGCATTTGGCTAGCTATGGAACGACAATGTAAACAACACTGCTCTGCGTGCATGCGTCTATCAGAAGTCAACTACACATTGTATACTACTACCCTAACTTTATTAATCTCTAACATTAAAGCAATCAAGTACAATTACACTTGGATTATTATGTCAAATTGGCATAACGTTTACAGCAATCATTACTTACTCTATAAAGTAATTAATCCAAGCTGTGTCCAGCATGATTTCAGCATACAGCCTGTTGAATTCCTCTGCGGTGGAGCTGCTCTTCTGTGTTTTATGGTTCAAATAAATATCTGTTGTGTTAGTATTCCTCCCACGGAGTGTTTACCGACGCGAGCAGGGAGAAAGAAGGCTGATCCCACTCTTTGGGAGACACCCCTTGGGGTGTGTGTGGGGTTGGTCTCACTGAGACACCATGTAGTGCGGACATAGGTGAGAACCCGCGGAAAACGTCATTTGACGCTATGGGCAGCAAAATCGGCGAAGTTCCCCTTTAAGCATTTAGTCTGGAAGTATTCCATGCATTAGCATTCCAGAGAAGCACAGAGCAAGTAATACAGAAACTCCGTGGCTGGAATATTTCAATTGTTCAGCTCTTATCTGATCAGGGCCACTGGATTTATTTAACCCTTGCATTGTGTTAGAAACCTGCATCCACTTGTGGTGTTAGCGGGTCAAATTTGACCCGTGATTTAACTCAGCCCAAAATACTCAAAGAATTATTTTTTTTCATTTATTTTTTTCTCCCACCTCAGAGCTGACTTGTAATGCATTCATATCCATGTAAACACTTTTTTAAATGTTTCATCTTTCAATATATGTTGTTTTCAATTGTAAAAAGGTAAAGATTCACTCATTACATTTCCTATAATGAAGACAATGGATAATGATGTTATCTAGCTATAATAGAATAATTAAGAATAATAATTAGAACACACTTCCAAAAGTTTTTTAACTTAAAAAAAGGTTATTATTAAAAAATAGTGACACTAATGGTGTTAGCGGGTAAAAATTGACCCGTATACCATAGAAGGTAAAAAGTCATTTATTTTTCATAAACCAACACTTTATTTTACTCCTGATAGCAAATGCTAATTGAGGACAAGTCTCTCTCACTCTCAAACATGTAAACATTGAATATTGACAATTTGGGGGGAATTGAGCCACACTTCTCTACCGGGTCAAATTTGACCCACTAACACCACAAGTGTCACTTATTTTTTAAGACCATCAGAATTAACTAAAATGGTGGTAATTAATTTTGTTGCGTTAGAATAGCTGTTTCTGAGGATATCATGAAGCCTTATTCCAATAAAGAAATGTAAAGGGTACTTTTTACCTATTTAAACTTGAAAACAGGTCAAAAATTACCTAACACAATGGAAGGGTTAAAGCCAATTTCTCAATAGCTTTTCTGACTTCATGCAGGTCTAATAGCCACATTGTCATGGGAAACAACACCAACACAAGAATCATCACTTTTAACACAATAAAAAATGTCTTTGTAATGTCTCCTCCATAATTCTGCAATATCTACACTCCCTGTGACCCCGTCAATATTAGAGGGCAAAGGTATCTTACTATTATTTATAATTTTGACTTCTCTCCAGAAATCCAAGACATCCTTTTGCTGCAGCTTTCTGGCCATTGAGTTTTCTCTTAAGGTCTGCTCGTTCCTCTTAATGGAACGCATTGCACTTTTGAATTTTTAATTCACATTCAGGACCACACCTTGGTTTACCTGTGTTAACCCAATTTTTAAAAGTTTCTCTGGCCTGCTGGTGAAGTTCCTTCACTTGCTCATTCCAGCCCGGCCTGAGTTTATGCTGATTACCCCTTCTTTGACAGAATAATGTACTAGACTTGTTTAGACCATGTACAATTTTATCATACATTATGCACAATTCATGATTAAGTTTAGGATTATCACAGTTAATATTGTCACACAGAATGGCATCATATGGAAGTGCAACATTACTAAGATTCTTCTCAGTCCAGTCATAATAACACCACAAGTCATCCTCTGAGAGCCTATCCCACTGGAATTTAACCCCATGCTTGTTGTTATCATTAGTGGTCAACTCAGGTTCTCGTTCAAAGTAGCGCTTCCGGTCCTGGTGGAGTACATGGGCTACTATATGCATGCAACTGTGTGCATCTGATCCCACTGACTTGACTGCACAGTCTGCACAGAAACACAGCAACGTCATTCACGATCTAATTGCACCATCTTCTTTGTAATATAATAATGTGTAGAAGTAATAAATAACTACTATATATTATGTAAAGTTATTTTTATTATTCGATAATTATTTCCACAAATGCAATATTTTATACAAAGCAGCCTACAGTAAGTCAGTACACTCACATGACTATCGATTTCCAACCATGTCTTTAACTTAATGTAAACTGCCCACAAAAACTTCGGAAACTTAACTTCGGTCGATAATTGAAACCCCTGTTTTATATCATTTTTGTCGTTGATTAGTCACCTTTACAACGAGGTACAGCTTGTAAGGATCGGGCATTCGTGGAATGAGTAACAGCTAAACGAGTAGCGCCCCCCCAAAAATTGCCAAAATCACCCATAATACTTCTGTTGGTAATCGCTCTCGTTTTGAGAGTGTGTGTGACTGGTACCTGAGCATGGGTTCTGCAACTTTGTTGAGTTTGAGTATGCACCAAGCAGCAACACTGCCCCCATGGAAAGATGCCTTGATGTCAGCCCTGGTATACCATTGGCAGGCAGGTGTGCGCTGAGCATGGGTCCTGCAACTTTGACATCTCTCTTTGGTACTGTTGTGCAAATCTTGCCTGTAAATCTCTTGAAGAAAACCTATGGTTACTCAGTGATGCAAGGGTGAGAAACCGGTCTTCTTGGGTTGTTGTCTTCCTTTGACTTCACCAGTCTCACAGAACTTGGTCCTAAGTTTGGAAATGGTACCAGGGCTGACACCAAATAATGCTGCCACTCTGCATAACGGAACACCAGCTTCCACTGATATCTACATTTATGCCATCCATTATGTAAATACATGTATATTCATTTTCCTCGACAAAAGCGCTAATGAAAGCGAGCCTTTCAAGATATACATCCTCATAACTATGGCATTCATATGGTGTGTATGCATTTACAATTATAAAAACATTGTTATTATAAGCAACTTTAATTGCTATATACCAGTCTACCCCAGTGTAATCACACTTATCATGGGGTAATATTTTTTATGCCACATTATAGCTACACATCCATGTATTCTGCCACTGCAGGCCCCAAACTCAGATCTGTTGTGGACTCCCCTGCCCCATGGACGTTACTCTTAACTGAGTTAAGCTTGTCCAGATCTTGTATATGAAGAAAAGTTTCTTGAATACATAGAATGTCAGACAGTGACCTCAAGAAGTTTGTCTACAGCACCTTATCGCTCCTTATCTGCTGCAGTTTGTCCCAGACACAGCTGCGTGTGTTATGACACAACTCTCATGACAAATAGACACTGTCATCTACTGTGTGGCAGGTACCACAGACTCCACCACCATAGCCCCTCATTAGTGGCCTTATGGTTTGCTCGCCTCATAGAAGCGCCGCACAAAAGTACCACCTGGCCATTGTACATTTCCTTCACTTCATTACATTCTGCAGTACTTTTGAAGGAACTGTATCTGCTTTGTGCAGTGTCTATCTTTAAACAGGTTACATCGCGGCACAAATAAATTAGTAATATAATAGTATTACTTTTTTTAAAGAGTAATAAGTAATGAGTAACATATTCTTTTCCTAAGTAATATTGCCCAACACTGACCACAACACACCCAGGGTTCCCCCACACCAGACCGATGGGGTCAACAGGGTGAAACTTGGCAGGGCATCTTGTCAATCTGGAGGAAGGGTGTTTAGACCTCAAACATGTTTGAAAGTGAAATGTCCCTTTAAGTAAAAATTTGACTGAGCAGCATTTACTTGTAGAGGAGTATGTTTATCCAGGAGTATCATGCCTGTACTTTGTCTCAAGTGGGCTTGTGTTACCAAAACAAGGCAGACAGCTGCATACTTTCACTTTGAGTCGGGTGTCGTTTCTGGGAAATGGCCTGATCTATTTTAAAGCACGTGTTTCTACAGTAACCCCCTTAGGTGGCACGCACGCACGCACGCACGCACGCACGCACGCACGCACGCACGCACGCACGCACGCACGCACGCACGCACTCACACACACACACACACACACACACACACACACACACACACACACACACACACACACACACACACACACACATACTTTTGATGAGCCATATGTACCTCAGCACCTTCAAGCACCTTCTTCTCTTGATGTTGTTATTGTTGTTGTTGTTTGTTGTTGTTGCTGTTGTTGTTGTTGTTGTTGTTGTTGTTGTTGTTGTTGTTGTTGTTGTTGTTGTTGTTGTTGTTGTTGATGATGTGTATAAGTTGTGTATATACTTGTGTGTCTTTAATTATAATTACTTGCACTGCTACAATGTTTGAGAAGCCAAACAAAATACATTTCACTCTCATGCACAAGCCGTACTGTAACAATAACGACCTCCTTGAATCTTGCAGCTGTGGGAATCCTCCCCCTTCTGCAGGTTTGTTTGACCACCTTTTTGCAGCGACCAAGCATTCTTTAAAATGTTCTACATTTGACTATAGAAGTCTTTGATTGGAAGATTGAGGCATTCTGTATCTATTCCAATTCTCAAGAGGCCTGCTGAGGGTAGTTTTCTGACTGGGAGCATCATCTAACTAATACACAATATTGTGTGTGTGTGTGCGTGCGTGTGTCTACTCAGCAGGCGTTTCCCAACCGCCGTTCTGCAGTGTGCCGTCTGAGATAATTTGGTGTTCCGTTAAAGATTTCGAGAAAAAATAAATAAACTAGAAAAAGTGCTCCTCGGAGCACAGGTCTCCGCCAGGTCAGGTAGGTTAGTGTGGGCCAGCAATGTTTGGAATTCGCCAATCAGGCTGGAATGTGAAAAATCAGGAGGAATCGGACGGATCCGTCTTGATCACTTCACTAAAGAGATCATTTGTACTGCTTTGCGTGATGTTTGGACAACATTTGTAGGAGTAATATAAAAAAAATTGTTTTGCAAAAATCTGCCTCCTGGTGGCGCTATGATAGGGCAATGTTGAAAGGGTGGCATTAGTGGCCTCAACGTAGTGCAAATGTGCGTGCAAAGTTTCACCGCAATCGGACGCTGCGTTCATGATTTGCAACATTTTGTTCAAAACGGGCCACTCCTGCAACTTTAGATGTCAATCTTAGCCAATCAGGATGGAATATGAAAAATCTAACAGATCCGTCTTGATCACATGACTATAGAGATCATGTTTTCCGATTTGCGTGAAATGTGGATGAAATCTGAAGGAGTAATATATATATATTTTTTTAAATATAAGTCGGCCTCCTGGTGGCGCTATAAAAGGCAGATAATGTAAATATATGTGTGCCCTGGGATCTTTTGGCTATGCCAGGTGTGTTGGGAAACACAGGGTAGTAGCTGAGCACAAGTGCACTTTCAGCAACGCCCTGCACATAGTATGTCCTGCACATAGTGTGTGCAGGGCGTTGCTGGAAGTGAGCACTTGTGCTTAGCTACTACCTTGGATAGATAAAGAAGGGGGAAAAAAACTCACAGCATTTACAAGAAATGGCCCTCTTCTTGTAAACAGCAGATCTCTGAGTCCGCCCACTGAAGGAATACCAGACTGTAAGCTATAAAATAACAGAGACAACCAGAGATGTCTCTTTGAGCTGTTGATGGAGCTTCATAGCCTGTCGTTATTCTTCCTCTGTCTAGATCTCCAGACCTACGGTACATACGGATTTCAACATTGAAGCAGGTAAGACACTTGTCTTTTAGTGACATGAAGATATGTGTGACTTCAACTCTTTTAATGGATGTTAATGACAGCATTGATCAGTTTTTAGCAACAAACATTTTTGCAATCATTTTCCGAATGAGAATTTAAATTAATCTGAAACTGTTGGAAAAAACTAAACAAGGTACTGAACTTATAATAAAAGTTATACAATGCAATGAATAGTTATGATAGTTAAAGTTATAGTTAAAGTTAAACAATGAATAGTTATACAAATAATCTTGCCAATAATTTGACTAACTTAGTCACTTAAAAAGTTTGCTGACCAAGTTACAGTCACACCTGTGTCTACATGAAATGATAATTTTGGAGAGGAATACAAATCTGTATTTTACAGACTGATGTAGACATACAGTACAGTAGGTGTGTGAAAGATGTGTCCCCACTAGCTTGAATTGGACATGAATTGTCCCCTAAAACTTTACTAATCTGCAGTGGTGGACAGAGTACTCAACCCCAGTACTTTAGTCTAAGTATAGATACTCCTGGTCAAATATTACTCAACTATAAGTGAAAGTTGCCTTGTCACATTTGTACTTCTGGAGTACTTGCTTTGAAAAACATGTATTTATTAACATGCTTAAAAGAATTACTTGAGTATTAAAAAGTGCAAATTACAAAGTACATTTTATTTTTTAATAAAATGTACTCCATCTTTTTATTAAATCTAATCCATTTTACCCCATTTTAAGGTTTTCCAGAAAATTTCAAAGAAATATCAATAATAGTGAAAATAGATCTACAAGTTTGCGACGCATCTCCTCATTACGTCGTAGTGTGAGCTTGCATATCTGCTATTTTCACTCTATTTGAGTGGTTAAGTGGTTAATTCATATTGTACTTTTTCCCCTCCTAAAAATGTATTGGAGTCAAAAATATTTGTCTTTGAAATGTAGTGGAATGAAAAGTCGGCAAAAGTACAAATTTGATTTATGTATGTATGTATTAAAAAAATGTAAAAATAATGAATGAATGAATGTTAACAATAGCATAATTTCCTGCAGTGAAGTTGTATGTATTTAGCGTGATGTCAGTTCTGTTAATGATAATAATGTGTGTATATTGTTGGTGTCTGCTCACGTACTGTACATCACCTCATTACCACTGTGTGTGTGTGTGTGTGTGTGTGTGTGTGTGTGTGTGTGTGTGTGTGTGTGTGTGTGTGTGTGTGTGTGTGTGTGCGTGTGCGTGCTTCTCCTACAATTATATATTTATATAGATAGTATTTGAACCTTGATTTTTGTCTCCGCCAGGCCGAAAGGCATGGCGAGAGAGTATGTTTTCGCCCCTGTCCGTCCGTCCGTGTGTCCGTCCGTCCGTGTGTCCTGTCTGTGTATTACCAGCTAATCTCTGGCACCGTTGGCCCGGTCGCTCCGAAACTGTGCACACACACTCCCTGGATGCCAATTCAGAACCTCTGCCCCAATGTTTTCACATGGGCCTGTTATAGCGCCACCAGGAGGCCGATTTGTGCAAAACCCATTTTTTCCTATTACTCCTATAGCTTTTAACTAAACGTCATGCAAATCGGTACACAGTATCTCTATAGTTATGTGATCAACCCGGATCTGTTCAATTTCTCATATTCCATCCTCATTGGCTAAGGTTGGCTTCCAAAGTTTGCAGGATTGGTGAGTTTTGAACAAACTGCCTCAAATCATGAACGCAGCTTGCCATTTCCATAAAATTGCACACGCACATTCCCACTATGCAGAGGAAGAAATGCCACTTAAAACTTTTCAAATCAGCCTCATGGTGGCGCTATAACAGGCCGATTTGCATTTTTAACTATAACTGCACCGATCTACGTGAAACTTTGCACGTACACTCCCTAGAAGCCAAGGAAAAACATCTGCACTGCATTTTTCACATCTGCTTTTTACAGCGCCACCAGGAGGCCGACTTATGTCAAATACATTTTATCCAAACATCAAATCGGTACACAGTATCTCTATAGTCACGTGATCAAGACGCATCTGTCCGATATTTCATATTCCATCCTGATTGGCAAAGGTTGGCTTCCAAAGTTTGCAGGATTGGTCCGTTTTGAACAAAATGTCTCAAATCATGAACGTGGCGTGCGATTTCCCTGAAAGTTTGCACGCACATTCCCACTAGGCCGCGGAAGAAATGCCACCCTTTTCACATTGCCCTGTTATAGCGCCACCAGCAGGTCTACTTTAGCAAAACACATGTTTGGAACAAAATGCCTCAAATCATGAATGCATGCACATTCCCACTAGGCCGAGGAAGAAATGCCACCCTTTTCACATTGGCCTATTATAGCGCCACCAGGAGGCCACAATAACCTACCTGACCTGGCGGAGACCTGTGCTCCGAGGAGCACTTTTTCTAGTTTCCCATTATTTTACCTTTGAACTTAAAGCATACTATGGAAAACAATCAATTGATTGATGATTCAAATGAATATGCTCCTATCGGCTGCCGTGTTAAGTGGTCAGATGGGTGGGCTGCGAACACTTTCAAGATGTTCAAGTGGGCCCTGATCGGGATTTTTTCCCCCTTTTTTTTTACATTTTCCTTCATGACGTAGCCACGTCTACCACATGTATGCCATTAAAGCAGGAGGTCTTTCCATTATTAAAATCATCATCATTTGCTGAATTCTCAACCCAGTGGTGTCATTTGGCTCCCAACGGATGGCAGTTGCCATTCCCATAGTGTTTGCAATTAACCTCAAATTCAGTACTTTTCTGCATTATTTTCTCGCCTTCTGGGAAAAAAAATTAGGAGAATCATCTGATTTTACATCAGCGCTGTGCAGCTCAATCCATGCCCAATCCATGCCCGTCCATCTGCATGTGACACACATGTTTTCTTCTCTGCAACCATACATTAATTAAGCACTTTCAACCTGCTGGCCTTATTTTGGACATATCAATACAGGGATGTTTTTTATATACCGTAGTGAGAATAGCACATCTGCAAGCTCACAACGCATCACTCTTGTAGATCAGCTAATTCTATAACTTTTATATGGCGTGTTTTTTTTTTTGCCATCCCCAAGTTGTCTTATTTTTTCTAGTTTAATTTCCTTTTTTTTTTTAAGTGACGCCTTTGTCTCAGTTTTTGTTGTTGTTGTTGTGAAGAGTCGAGTGACATGTTGATTGAAATATTTCCCCTAGTTTTATTACATTTTTCATTTGGTTTTATGTTTGATCTCGTTTTGTCAGAACCATGCTGAGGTTTTATTATTATTTTAGGTTTGCTTGTTTCTTGGGTATAAAAGATTAAATCATTTTGAGAGAAACAACAGCCAAGTCACAGAGAAAATGGGTTGCACATAGACAAAGGAGTAGACTTTAATTTCTACCACAGTTTTTCAAGTGGTTTGGTTTGTTACAAAGGTTGCCATAGACGCCAATTTATGTGCGCGCTACTGTGGGCGCAACACGCGCGTGCATGCGTGCCCAGCGTGTGCGCAGACTGCGCACGGTATTTGTTACTAAATAATAATTCGGTTAATTCGGTAAAAACAATTTACTCCATGAAGTGTAGATGTCGGAGGTTTTTTATTTTTATTTTTTCTTCATCCCAATATGGGCAGATCTTTCACAGATAGTAACAGTAACAGTAACAGTCAATATATGGCAGGTAGATGCAGAATATATGCCTCATATATGCCATATTCAGGTTCATATATGTGCATATATGTTTATATACAGGGAATATATGTCTCATATATAGCTCAGATATTAGACATATATTCCCTATATATCAACATATATGTCCACATATATGCCACAATCAGGTTCATATATTTGCATATATGTCATAAATGCCTACATATATGCCTACATATATAGCTAGTATATATCTGACTTTTTGCATATGTCATACATAATGCCTATATATAGCTCACTTTTTTATTTGCAAGGTAATATCCAAAGTTCTATATCTACGTATTTCCATTCAATGTAGATTGTGGTTTGTGGATTGTGGAAGATATGTATAAAGACAATATTGTTTAATTAGGTCTGCTGCTACTCTTATTAATTTTAAAACACAACTAAAGACCTTTCTGTTTTCCACTGCATTTGAGCTATTTCTCTCTTTTCTCTACACATTTTCTCTTTTCTCTAAATTACAGTCAGGTTATATTCTAACTGTTGAACATAGTTTTACAGTAATGTAAAGTATACATAACAATAATAATAATGATAATGATAATAATAATAATAATAATAATAATAATAATAATAATAATAATAATAATAATAATAATAATAATAATGCTTTTTTTTAAACATATTTTCCAGTGAGGAGCTAACATATTCCAACATCATGGATAATCTGTTCAGGATGGTTTCTTCCTGGCTAGCTGATCAGAGAGCCTATGCACGTCAACTGAGACAGCTAGCCTCGGAGGTGGATTCAACCCATAAGAATTGTAATAATGGTAAGGTCGCTGGGGCCACATTCGGTTTGGGTAGTGGACTTTGTGGGGTGGCAGCAGGTGTGGCTACTCTGTTCACTGGTGGACTAGCTGCACCTTTGGCAGTACTGGCAGGTGTATATGGAGCAGTGGGTGCAGCGACTACAATAACATCTGATGTAATTGATAAGAAGATGACGACAGAGTATTTGGAAGAAGCAAAGCGGTTGGCTCAGAAGAGTGAAAATACGGAAAAGGCTATCAAGAGAGAGCTGCAGGAACTGATTAAACAAGGAGGGGGAAGCTGCTGCAGTGACCCGGATACTGCAGTGAAATGCATACTGAGAGCTATAGCTGAAAATAAACCATTAACCGATTATGAATTGGATAAATGGAAAGATGCCATGAAATCTCTCGTCAAGGAGATATACACGGTGTTTTGTACAAATCTAAATGGAACACAAATCACACCGTTGTCACGCCTAGCTACCCTTGGAGTAGGAGTAGGACTAGTAAGTTAATAAACGTATATAAAGAAACACGCCTCACTCAATACATCATCAACACAAGCCAGTAAACTTTATTTATTAGATCTCCTTACAACAATTTTCAACAATGCACATCTCTACATTGTTCTTGTTTAAACTATAGACATTTATCTCACATGCACTGTACGTGGATCAGTGGTTCACAACATGCAACAAAGAAATTGTGACAATACATGTATTTAAGGCAATGTGTCTGAGTGAACATTTATGTGATCAAAATCCTACCACATATCTCTTTGTCTAACTTCTCAGATTGGAGCTGGAGTTTTTACCTTGGTTATTTCAGTTTCTTCACTGATAGACCTCTTGAAGGAGGAGAAACGATTGAACAAGGGAGAAGGGACAGATGCCAGTAACTCTCTGAGAGAAGCTGCCAACCTGATAGAGAGAGCTGCAGAGAGGCTGCAGAAAGACATTGATGATGCCAAACGTAAGTTGATACATAACATGTAGTGTGCATAACAGGGTTATTATTGTTAACTAAAACAAACAAATTAACGAAAACTAGATTTGGAAAAAACATTTAGTTAACTGAACAAATATACATAAAGACAAAGCTTTACAAATAAAGGGAAAAAGAGGGAACAAATATAAATAACTGAAACTGTGTATTTATAAAACAAATTAAAATGAACAAAATATAAAATGTCCTTAGTTTTAGTCTCGGTCAAAAATCCTCAAATTTTTTGGACTCTTTCCTCTGACTAATCCATGCTAAATAAAGAGAAGAAAAGTCAAAATGAAATACAAATAAAAACACAACACAATAATAACCTGTCCTTGATGTATACTGTAATGAGACGTATACATGTTTCGATACATCCGACACAGTTCTTTACGCTTCTCCTGATCTGCTGCTAAGATTTTAATTTTTTATCAATCATCATTATTAAATACTTGTATTATTAAATAATAGTAAGACTAAAGATAATGGCATGTTTTCTTAGTATACAATTTCAATAATAATGACTGGTTGCTTTCCCCCTCCAGGAAGATGATTCTGAGGAACAAGAAAGAGCTTCAGAAGCAGGATTTATTTGATTTGATTTGATTTTTTGAATGGTAACATAATTTTGTTTCAGAAACTTGAATTGCTAAGCAATTATGTTTAGTTTACTGCATGTAATAATTTGTAGTCAAGTGTTCTCAAAAAAGGATGTTAAATGTACCAAAATAATTACCCAGTGATATAAACCCCCCCCCCAAACTGATATCTACTGTTCTACGTTTCCACTGCCAGTCCAAGGATTTGTTTTCTTTTTCTTTTTATCCCCACATTTCTGTGTTGTTATTGCGGTTGTATCCGTTAGAGCAGAGCAGGGGTCTTCAACGTCTTCAGGCCAAGGACCTGAGAGAGAGATGAAGCAGGGACCCCCTACTCTATATTGTATAAAATTGTGTTTCAGATTAAAGTTTTCTTTTTACTTAGTCTGCTATTTTTTCCCTCTACACCTATAGCCTCTTTGCCAAAAATAGCCGATCTACAAGCTCTCAACACCTCGCAGTGCGAGGCGCTGAGAGCTTGTAGATCTGCTGTTTTCGGCTAATGTTCCCCTCAGAAAAGGAATTCTAGGGTTCAAGTGGTTAAAGTAAAAAAAAATGAATCCTATCACACAAAGATTTGGCGGACCCCCTATAGTAGCTCTGAGGCCCAACACTCCCTGCTGACAGGTGCCGCCCAACCCTACCCACCCGACACCAGGCTCCCCCCCCACGAAAGTCCAAAGATCAGATCAGGAAATAATCTTGACCTTGATTATGACCTTAACCATAGCCTTGAACCAGTTCTTTTTTTTTCAAAAGCTTTCAAAATGTGGAAATGGAAATATTTCGAACGTAGCCGATCTGTAAGCCCACAACGCATTGCAATGCCACACGTCGTGGACTCGTAGATCAGCAATTTTTTAATAACAAAGGGTTAATTGGTTAATGTATGTTTTGTAATAATAATCTTAATCTACAAAGTAATTTGTAACTAAGTAAAACGTACAATATTTGCCTCTGAGATGTATTGGAGTAGGCTACAAATATCTAAAAATGTTATATCAAGTAAAGTAAAAGTACCTCAAAATTGAAGGACGACTTCACCCATTTTCAACCTATCTTCATAATTGGTCCTAATGCTTATGATAAAATGGTAAAAAAAATTCTACTCTGTCTTAGAGGAGGGCTGTAGACACTTCAGAAACCCACCAGTGACATCATCCTTAGGCATGTTTTTTTAAACTAGATTAAAAAGAAATCTATTTAGATTTGTATTAACGTAAGAACAATGGCTTCCATTAGCATGCTAACTTTCCAGGAATGGAATGCCTGAAGTTTCTATTAGCTTGGATTCCCCATCGATGATGTCACTGTGGGTTTCTGAACTTTCCACAGCCCTCCTCTCAGACACAGACTGAGTAGACAAAAATGGTGGAGAAGATTAAAACATCTGCACACTGTTTGAAGCGCCAAAAACGTACTTTGTTACTGGCACAACGTTTCGACCGTAATAAATTTCGTTTTTGGAGCTTCAAACAGTGTGTGGATGTTTTATCTTCTCCTTGATTCTTGCCTTGATGTCCAGCACCTGGCCTAAACACGGTTTCCTCTGTGAACTAGAAACAAAAATGGTACCATATTAGAATGAGCATTAGTGAGGACCAATTATATAAAGATAAGTTGAAAATGGCTGAAGTCGTCCTTTAAGTACAGTACTTGAGTAAATGTACTTAGTTACTTTCCACCACTGTAAATATGTAGACACTGCATGTATATATTCATATAACTCCATAACTTTCTATCAGTGACCTTTTTATACTTTAATTGATGGAGCGGTATTCACAGTATACTAACATGTGCTTGTTTGTGAAGTCAAACTGTCCTCCCTTATTTTGGACATATTCCTAACTACAATGAAGGTATGTGCCTAAATGCTGAAGTGAAACTTTGTTTGGGGAGATACTCTAGGCATGCAGACAGTTTCTAGGCTTGCAAACCTGCTTTATATGTTTCTATTACTCACTGTGTATTCATATTGTCTATTATACAACTCGAGTAACTTTTTTCCAATAACCTTTTCTAGTTAAATTAATGCCTTGGATCAGTATTTACAGTATGTGCTTGATTGGGAAATAGAAATTAGTATATTGAGAATGTTGTTATGAAACGAAAATTGTTTGGAGAGACACTCTTGTATCACCTTGCAGGTGTGCAAACTGTTTCTGGGCTTGAAAACCTTACAATAAAGAGACACAAACAGAGCCACTGTGCATTCAGACTTCAATTATTTATCTCATCCAGTTGAAGATTGTATTAGCATGCACTTGTAGATTTCCACAACAATATGTTCCATAGAAAATGCGACAAATTCAAATACAATGTTTTGTTTTGAAAACCCAAATTATCCCAAATAGGCTACCATTGAATAATTATTCAGTGAGAAAAGAATATAGCAGAATCAGCTAAATTGTCAACATAGGCATATTACTTCTTGTTCTGTGGTGATTTGTTTGAATCAGTTACACAGCTCCACCATGATTTACCGATTCCCACCAAGTTTTATGAAAATCCTCTATGAAAAGGCTCTATAGTCCAATTGCAATGACTGTAGCAGTTATCAGTAACATGGGTCTCCCTCCTCTCAGTGAAAAGAAAATGTTCAAGTCGTTTTTAGAAAAACAGGAGAGAGAACCCTGAACATGCTATGAACACAAATTAAGAAACACCTCTTTGTGGAGTTCGCTCTTCACATTTGATCAAATTGGTATCCTGACCTGATCATGTTTTATTTTTAATCAGAGCTGGAGAGATGGCCGGTTGGTGGTAGAGGCTCGTGTTACTGAAAAAACACTTACATACACATACACATAATATAGCTATTTAACACTTATTTGAACACCTTTAACTTTGATTATGACCTTGACCTTTTTCACCCAAAAGCAACCAAGTTTCCTGAAGGATCCACCCGTCCATTCTGGAGTAATTCTGTTCACAGACAGAATTTGTATCTGATGACATTGTTTGACCGTACAGAGTTACAGATGGCAAAGCCAAGGATTAATGTAATTTTACACAAGGGATCCAACGGATCCAAGTTAATTCTTCTATAACTGACTGATTCTGTGATTGATGTATATTCTACTACCATCTATGGTAGTAGATACATCAATCTATCATCATTTATCTACAAGTTGATATCATCTCTTGGTGGCATCTGATCAAGTTTAATCAAAATCTATTGTATAGTTATTGTGTTCACACACACACACACACACACACACACACACACACACACACACACACACACACACACACACACACAGAGCCTTTACAGCACCCTGCCACGCATCGAAAATGAATTAATAAATATTTTAATTTTCGTGTCTGGCTGCCTCAACACAGCCCATCCCTTAAGGGATTATTCAGACACATTTTAAAGAACACAGTATTTCCAGTGCCAACATGCTGACACCCGCTTGTTTCATGTCCCATATCGGACACACCACAGTTGTGTTAAATAATAAAAGAGAACACACTAGAAGCTCCCAACCAATGCAAGTTTTATTGTGGACACAGAGACAGAAAAATGACCAACTTTTCGGACAGACTGAGCTGCCTTCTTACAATTGTAAAAAAAAATCTGGGCCTTGAGGCTTTATAAGACACATACAGAAAATAATAGATTGTGGTAAATGCGCACATTAGAGACACAATATATGTCTGCTTTTCAATAACGTTAGCTCCAAAAAAATATATATATATATATATTGCCTATATGTTTGTATTAATCAATATAGCCCACTGATTTATGCAACACTACAAATTACTCATTATTGATATTATTACATAATATAATACAAATTAACATTATTATATTATGTATTATTATGATATAATATTAATAATACATCATAATGTCTCAAACATTCCAAAACCTCTGGCAAAGTGCTTGGTTTAAATGTTTTATGTTAACTTTTTCTTCTAATTATTATCAACTTTCCCTCACAAATAGGCTTCCTGTCCCCTATTAATCTTATGTTGTAATTATTTGTCCCAGGCCAGGACCCACAGTTAAAATCGCGAGGGGGAAAAAAAAGCTCCATAACATCCACGAGTCACCTCGCTTGTTCTACCCACAGATAACCACTCATTTTGGGCTTGCTGAACCTCAGTGGCCCGCTGTAAACAAGCCTGGAGCGGAGGCAAGTCCTATGGTCAAGACACGCCCCTCGCGACTGCAGAGCTAGCCACCTATGCTAGCTCTGTTTCACTATGAATATTGCAAAAACGGTCAGGTCAATCATAAAAAAAATATAACGTGTGATAGAATAAATACCGTTGGTCATGGTCATTAACACAGTTTTGTATGTACTTCTTATTAGAGTGTATAGTATCTTAATTCCCGGGCGGCACCTTATTCTGACAGCTCTCAATATAGACACTTTCAGTGTATAGTTGCATTGGTAAATATTTTCACAACTATTACACAATTAATTTGAGACAAAGTAGAGTCCATTATGTTACTTTGCCTTTAAGTCTGCATGAGGTGAGGCTTGAACCAGGGACCTTGAGATTGAGAGGCAGATGCTTTAGCGACCAAGCCATTGGACCAGCAGACCTGAATTTGTGAAAAAGGAGCTCACACAGATGACACAGTTTCATGCAAAATGCTAAAAAATCCTGGGTTCAAGTGTTTTTCAAACTGCTCAAAATTGCGGACAATCTAAGGGCGGAGCTTACTGGTCAAAGTGATAGATGTGTTCCTCATGTAGATGTGTTCCTCATGAGTCAAGGCACAAGTGGGGTGCTCCTTCCATTCCGACATCTCACCACTCCGACTAGTGGCTTCCGCGTGCGGTTATGGTTAGGGTTAGGGTTAGGTATAGGGTTCGTCAACGTCGGAAAGGCGACATGTCGGAAAGGAGAAATGCACCCGGCACAAGTGTAAGCAAGTTTCATGGCTGTCGGCCAAACGAGGCATGACATATGCTTGTTTAACACATCCACCGCCAAGGGCTAATCTCATAATGTACTCACCAGTGCCAAGGTTTTATTGTTGTTTTTTGTTTTTTTCAGGTCGCCATAGGCCCCGTTAAAATCCTTTAGATTGCCCGATCCAATGTTTGTAAACAACGGGCACATGTCCTGGTGTCTACTCGTCGAGACCGCGTGTCAAACGGAGCCGCCATGTTTGAGTTCTGATCGTTTAAGTTAACATGGGAAATGCGAGGATGAAAAACTACATGTCCTGTACAGCTTTTACAGGGGTTTATGTGTACGACTTAGAATGGAGACAGACGGGAAACAAAAAACGTGATCGCACTTCCGGTCCGATCGGGTGGTGTTACACTGAAAATGGTCCCCCTAGAAAATTAAAAAAAAAAAAAAATTCGAAAAAAAGGAAAAAGCACCACAGCCCGTAGGCTACGGGATTGGCGCTTAACCGTTGGATTTAACGGCCCGTAGAACTACGGGCCCGGCGGTAAATGTGTTAAAGGTAGCATTTTCAAACAATTGCTACAGTGCTCCCTTTGGCCAATTGGAGATTGGTTTCAGCGATATTTGGAACGACCCTCTACATTACTGCAAAGTTTAAAAAAAAATATATATGTGAGTCTGCATGCATGTGTTAGGGGCATATATATATATATATATATATATATATATATATATATATGGGTCATTCTACGAAAACGTGCCATTTTGCGTCAGTCAGAACAAAACCGATTTATACATTTGAATTTAAAAAAAAGAAAAATCATAATAAATCATAATATAATTTCCATGATGTGTTTTCATAACATAACAACACTAAATTTTTTGTTTTATTGTTTTAAAGGTTATTGAAAAGAGTCATGAAACAAGGGAAGGGGTTTTTGGCAATTTCTTTGGGGGCGCTACCCACACGTTTAGCTGTGTTGCTCATTCCACGAATGCCCGATCCTTACAAGGTGTACCTCGTTCTAAAGGTGACTAATCAACGATGAAAATGATATAAAATAAAATACCATTTGGTATTATTAAAGGGGAGAAATAATCGACCGAAGTTAAGTTTCAGAACTTTTTTTGGGCAGTTTATATATTTATGTATGTATGTATGTATGTATGTATGTATGTATGTATGTATATATATATATATATATATATATGGGTCATTCTACGAAAACGTGCCATTTTGCGTCAGTCAGAACAAAACCGATTTATAAATTTGAATTAAAAAAAAAAATATATAAAAAATCATAATATAATTTCCATGATGTGTTTTCATAACATAAGAACACAAAAGTTTATGTTTTATTGTTTTAAAGGGTTATTGAAAAGAGTCATGAAACAAGGGAAGGGGTTTTTGGCAATTTCTTTAGGGGCGCTACCCACACGTTTAGCTGTGTTGCTCATTCCACGAATGCCCGATCCTTACAAGGTGTACCTTGTCCTAAAGGTGACTAATCAACGATAAAAATGATATAAAATAAAATACCATATGGTATTATTAAAGGGGAGAAATAATCGACCAAAGTTAAGTTTCTGAACTTTTTTTGGGCAGTTTATATATTTATGTATTTATGTATGTATGTATGTATGCATGCATCTATGCATGTATGCATGCATCTATGCATGCATGCATGTATATATATATATGGGTCATTCTACGAAAACGTGCCATTTTGCGTCAGTCAGAACAAAACCGATTTATAGATTTGAATAAAAAAAAGATAAAATCATAAAAAATCATAATATAATTTCCATGATGTGTTTTCATAACATAAGAACACAAAAGTTTTTGTTTTATTGTTTAAAAGCAGGGGTCTTCAACCTTTTCAGGCCAGGGACCCCCAAAATGATGGGTAGATGGAGCAGGGACCCCCTACCTCGTAGGGTAGGGGGGGGCTACCACATATATTGTATATTTATGTATAAAATTGTGTTTTATATTGCCTTGCTCCTACACACCTGCCCCAGTAGGTGTGCAAAAAAAATCTCTACAAAATATGTATAAACATACCATGTTATTGTGCATTGTGCCTCCATCTATCTGTTTGCTATGGATTCATGTTATGTTTAAAGACAATTTGACATTTTGGGGGGAAAAAATATTTTTTTTTTTTCAAACAAAAATTTCAAACAAAAATATCAAACAACAATTTCGCGGACCCCCTGCAGTACCTCCGCGGACCCCCTGTTGAAGACCTCTGTTTTAAAGGGTTATTGAAAAGAGTCATGAAACAAGGGAAGAGGTTTTTGGCAATTTCTTTGGGGGCGCTACCCACAAGTTTAGCTGTGTTGCTCATTCCACGAATGCCCGATCCTTACAAGGTGTACCTCGTTCTAAAGGTGACTAATCAACGATAAAAATGATATAAAATAAAATACCATTTGGTATTATTATATGTTTTATATTGTATGCTTTCTTAGCTTTGGCCTTCTGCGCCTTTGCTTGACCAATGTTAGGTGTTCTCAGAGGGACACACACACGCACATAAATTGGTTTTTGTAAAGTTATGGTTTCGTCCATCATAAAGAGTGTTTCAATAAATGTATTTATCTTTTGTACATGATTGGTTGACTCCATTCAGTATTGTGATTAGCTAGCAAGACACCGCCCACTTCACACAGGGTGTGATTTTTTTATTAACTCAGTGACATCATTTGGATTGTAGTCCTCATGTTTGACCTGTCTGATTATATATATGTATGTACATGTATGTATGTATGTATGTATGTATGTATGTATGTATGTATGTATGTATATATATATATATATATATATATATATATATATATATATATGAATATATATATATGAAAATATATATATATATATATATATATATATATATATATATATATATATATATATATATATATATATATATACACACACACACACACACACACACACACACACACACACACACACACACATACTTTTGTACTTTTTACTCAAGTACATTTTGAATTCCGGACCTTTTACCTTCTGTCTACATTGCAGTATTGATACTTTTACTTAAGTAAGAATTGTGAGTAGTAGTACCCTTTTCGCCACATGTAGTCCTCCCCCCCCCCTTCTCTCCTCTGTGGACTTAATTGAGTGACTCTTCCACCTGGGCACCCAACTGTGCTGCATCTAAGTTGATGAGACTCTGAGAGTATATAAGGAGTGGGTTTAACTCAGTATGGTGACTGTCATCCCACCGTCATGTTGAGTTCTGCTTCATGTCAGAGATCTATTTGATTTAACCTTGCCCAGAAAATTGCAATGAACAGTGGAAACCTTTTTATTCCTCCTCTGTTGGAGGGAAAGGCCAACATTTGTACACTTACCAGTATAGAGTTGTCAGTTGGCCAACTTCCTTATTTTAAGTCCTACTTTTTTCCTCCCTAGGTGTGAGAGAAGTGACATGTTCACAGATTGTCTCTCATGCCAGCTTTTTTTGAAGGTCATCAGTGAAAATGACACTTCCTTTCAATGGGATGTTGCATTTACCTCCCTTTGAGGACTTCTATAGATAGTTTCTCAGGCTATAGTGTTGAAAGAAACCAGTGATTCAAATGTTTTAATGGATGGTGTCAGGGCATTCCATGTTTCGGTAGCAGAGCAGTAGAATGAGAATGTTCTCATGTTTGTTATATTTCTGGGCAGTACCAGATCTACAAGCTTTGTGTTTGCTGCACATTTCCCAAACTTTCTGGAGATGGATTAGAACGTGTGAAAAAAGAGGCATGGGTTCCCAAGGCTACCTAATGAGTGGTTCTCAGAGTCCCAAGGTGACAGTGAAGTGATAATTTAAGGACTTTTAAGACCTTGTTTTTTTTCTTCAAAAGGCCATTATTGCATCAAAAGTACTCCTGACAGTCAAATAATATAAGAGGCAAACATTTTGAAAATAGCCGATCTACAAGAGCTTGTGAGCTTGCTATTTTCACAAATGTATCTGTGGAGTCAAACAAATTGTAATGCCTCAAATGATTATTTTGGGGGTCACCAGGTCAAATATGATTATTTTGGGGGGTCCCTGCAGTTCAAATATTAATATTTTCGAGGGTCCCTGCAGTTCAAATATGATTATTTTGGGACTGCACATAATTTCCCATTCCAAGTGCATTTGTCTTATATGCAACTCTTCCAAAGCCCCCTCAGGTAAATTTTTTGGGGGGCTAGTAGATCATTTTGAGCTGGTCATTTTAAAAGTAGCTCTCAAGTCAAAAAAGTGTGGGCACCCCTGGTATACATTATACAAGCTCTCAATGAGTTGTGAGCTTGTAGATCGGCTAATTTCGGAATATGGAATATTTGGAAGATTTTTTGAAACATTCTAACAATACAAATCTGGTATGGGGCTCCCTGGCACAAAACATTTTCAGCCCAATATAGCAACGTTACAGAAAAAGAGGCCCAAAGTCGCTTATAATATACGGCAATACTGCCCCTTCACACAGTTAAAAAATGCTGTAAAAAATAGGAGCCTTAATTCTGTTTTCTCTGTTCTGCACATTGAGTATGGTTGAAACTCCTACATACATATGATAATTATAGGCAGAAATAATCATTGCCACTTATTAGTCAGCATATTTATAATAATTATGGGAAACATATCCATTACATCTCTTTCAAAAGATGGTCCCCACTTGTTTGTGGAAGAGCAGACACTCATAATACTCAAGATATATGCATTCACTAACTTTTGCAGTAAATATCCCTGTATTCACCCAGGGTGGTGACAGTTTTCAATACAAAGAAATCTCTCTCTTCCGTTAAATTGTTTTTAATAACAAATTTCAAGTTTACATGGCAAAAGTAAACATGCCTAATTTAGAGCAGGCAGAGAAAGTCTTAGTCACATTCCGTAAAGTTTACATGGCAAAAAGTAAACACGTCTAATTTAAGGCAGGCAGAAAGTCTTAAGTCACATTCTGAAGCGGCGTTCTTCTCACTTTTGCCCTTTGTCGGCGCGGCTACTCTCGTCGCGGCTACTCTCGTCCGATGAGGGCGACAGGGGAGAATCACCCTCGCCCGGGGCCAACTCCAGAACGGCAGGCTTCTTCTTCTTCTTCTTCTGTAGATTAGTTACCAGGGCGCCCATACCCTTAGGCTCCCACGGTTGGCGTTCCGCTGAAGACTTGAGTTCCTCCTCTCTTTGTTGCTTCATTCTAGCGGCCTTGACGCTTCCTCGTACCCCCGCTTTGGTGCGATGCGTGGCTGAAAGACCGAGCTGGAAGTGGAACTGCTTTCGACAGTGTTTAACCACTGCTGGCGTCGCGCTGAAGACATGTGTTCCTGCTCTTTTTTCTTCTTAATTTCAGCGGCCTTGACGCTTCCAAGCTCCCCGTACCACTTGTTTAATGCGATGGCTGGCTCAAGTCTATTCTTAATTCCATCTATACCCATATAGGTATACATGTGCACCCACGGTTGGCGTTCCGCTGAAGACTTGAGATCCTCCTCTTGTTGTTGCTTTATTTTACGCTTTATTTATTTTACGCTTCCAAGCTCCTCGTACCCCCGCTTTTGTGCGATGCCCGGCTGAAAGACCGAGCTGGTAGAGGCACTGCTACCGAAAGTGTTGAACCACCGCGGGCGTTTCTCTGAAGACCCGCGTCCCCGCTCTTGTTTCTTCTTAAGTTCAGCGGCCTTGACGATTTCAGGCTCCATGTCATGCCGGTTTGGTGAGATGTTGGACTCATCGAGCGGCTTGGTGAAGGAATCAGCTCCCAGCTCTCCAGGCTCTGGCCCAGTCACAATGAGGTCAGATCCAGTGGGTGGTATGCTGCAGGAATCATTTTCGGTCTTTATCAGCTTTTTAAACTCTAGCTCCGTCTCAATGGAGGTACGATCAGTAGATCGGAGTTTGTTGGTCTTGTTTATCAGCCATGATGGAGCCTTCAATGTCTGCACACGTGTAGGGAAACCTGCAGACGTGACACGGATTTATAGCAACCCACTCCTAACATGATTGGCTGCTTGGTACACGAGACCGCTGATGATCCAATCATGTGTTGGGAGTTGTACACTACATTTGCATACCGTACCGTATATAAACGTGCGCTAAACCAACTACAAGTCTTCCTGGACCCGTTAAACAAGTGCCCAAGAAGGCCTACAAGAAAGCCGCCACCAAGTCCGCTGCAAAGGGTGGCAAGAAGCTTACAAGGTCCGGGAAGGAGAGCTACGCCATCTACATATACAAGGTCGTGAAACAGGTCCACCCTGCCACCGGTATCTCTTCCAAGGCCATGGGCATCATGAACTCCTCCCTCAACTACATCTGTGAGCGCATCGCCGGTGAAGTCTCCAAACTGGTTAACTACAACAAGCGCTCCACCATTACTTAAAGGGAGATCCAGACCGCCGTCCGCCTGCTGCTCCTCGGTGAGCTGGCCAAGCATGCCGTGTCTGAGGGCACCATGGCTGTCACCAAGTACACCAGCTCCAAGTAGACTGCTTAATTCTCTCTAAACCCAAAGGTCCTTTTAAGGACCACCCATGTTATCCTCTAAGGAGTTGATCCAGTGGTGGCATTTTCTAACTGAAAATTGCATGTCAAATGGTATAGTAATCACATGATTTTTAAAAAGCGTGGTATAGGGTGGGAAACGGTGCAGGATGATGGGAAAATAATGCAGATTGCATATCAAAACACAATCTCAAGTAAAATGGATATTCTGCATCATTAGTTAGTATCCACACCGCTGGGCATGTATTTAATCTATTTATATGTTAATAATTGTTTTTATTCTTAGATGCATTTTATAAAATGTGGCAAACGCATGATTTTAATGACATCTAAAGGCCAGTCCACAGTCCAATGCAACCCCTTGCAACTGCAACTACTTGTAAACATAATCCCCAACAAATTAAATAGCACCGGTCTGCAACTGGTCAGTCCACACCGCTGCCTAATATTACAATTGCTATAAAACCTGTGATAAACTGGTACATTTAGGTTTGATAATGAAGTACTGCGCATGTTCAAATCATGTATACTTGACATTATTCCTGGCTATTTTTGAAAACATACATTTATCTAAAAGAAAAAAAAAATTATGTTTGCAATTTAACTTTGAGTTGTCCAAATTGTTTAGGTGCCCAGTCTGCCCACTTGACCTGTATCCTCCTCACCCATATGAGGCTGGAACAGTAACTGTGAACAGCATGAACAGTCACTCACACATAGAAATTCTGTGCATAGTTAACAAACCACACAAGATCATTTGGCACCTTCCTCCCATCACCTGGACCATTCTATTGCAAATGATCTCTGACCCTGTGGGTCAGTGTCTCATTAAATGGGAACAAGCGTTAATATTATCACAAAATCATAGATAGCAATCTATAACACAGATAATAATCACGCCAGACAAAATGGATATAATGGATATTATATATTTTTTGTCTAGTCAACTTTTCATCAGGGTGGAAAGTTAATGGATATTATATGTTTTGTCCACAAACATACATTAACCCATATATATACTTTGGCTATTTGAAAATAGCCGATCTACAAGGTCACAACGCGTGGTTTTGCGATGCGTTGTGAGCTTGTAGATCTGCTATTTTCCAAAGATGTTTTTTTATACATGACAAACTTACATACTGCATAATGAGTACTTTTACTTTTGGAACTTTAAGTATAATTTGGTGCCAATACTTTTGTACTCTTACTCAAGTACATTTTTAACACCAAACTTTTACTTGTAACAGAGTATTTCTACATTGTGGTATAAATACATTTACTTAAGTAAACACTTAGTGGACAGAGAGGCGGTCTAGTAAGCACGTCACTGCTACCAAATGGCACACATGAGTCGATACTAAACAGATCTGCTATTTTTGATACTTTTGTGTGTTGCTGTAGTATGACCAAGTAGGGCATTCATTTACGAAAAAACAAATATGGAGATAACAGGTTTCTGCCCGACAGCAACAATATCAAATCCTTCTATTCTTCCCTTGTCCTTAACATGTACACTCATTCTCCCTTCAGCAATTAAGGTTTTAACTTCAAAAAAGGAGGTTCGTAAAAGAGCTTAAAGAACTGGGTAGGGAGGCTCAGGAAAGACACCAAGTTAGCAAACATGACATTTTATTCACATTAAATTTAAATCATGTAACAATTTAGGCCACTTTAATAGATTAGTTCAGGATTTCCTCAATAAGTTACCATTCCATTTTTTAACTCAATAACCAGCAAATAAATGAATACACAGCACACAAAACACACAGCACTACAAAAAGGGTTTACTGAAATCTCAATAAGAAGTGGCATAAAAGAGGGAGGACCAAACATTCCAATAAATCAGTGGGTATAAAACACAAACTGTGTTCTGAGGACGTAAGTGAGGACAGGCAAACTACTCTGCACTGGGCAGTGCCAAAGCTACAGACACCCTCCCTAGTGTTGCCAGAAAGATAGAGAGAAATAAGCAACCAGGTCTAGGAAAACAAGCCAAAAAGAAGCTCCTAGGCCACATGTGAGCACTTTAAACCTATTATACTGTATACATTATACAAGCTCGCAATGAGTTGTGAGCTTGTAGATCGGCTAATTTCGGAATATGGAATATTTGGAAGATTTTTTGAAACATTCTAACAATACAAATCTGGTATGGGGCTCCCTGGCACAAAACATGTTCAGCCCAATATAGCAACGTTACAGAAAAAGAGGCCCAAAGTCGCTTATAATATACGGCAATACTGCCCCTTCACACGGTTAAAAAATGCTGTAAAAAATAGGAGCCTTAGTTCTGTTTTCTCTGTTCTGCACATTGAGTATGGTTGAAACTCCTACATACATATTATGATAATTATAGGCAGAAATAATCATTGCCACTTATTAGTTAGCATATTTATAATAATTATGGGAAACAAACATATCCATTACATCTTTCAAAAGATGGTTTCCACTTGTTTGTGGAAGAGCAGACACTCATAATACTCAAGATATATGCATTCACTAACTTTTGCAGTAAATATCCCTGTATTCACCCAGGGTGGTGACAGTTTTCAATACAAAGAAATCTCTCTCTTCCGTTAAATTGTTTTTAATAACAAATATAAAGTTTACATAAAAACATGCCTAATTAAAGGCAGGCAAGAAAGTCTTAAGTCACACTTCTTTGTCGGTGCCGGTGGGGTTAGATGTCCTCGACGCTACTCTCGTCCGACGGGGCAGAAGTTGGACCATCATCGCCCAGGTCCATTTTCAGAACGCCAGGCAGCTCCTTGTTCTTCTTCTTCTCCTTCTTCTTCTTAGTTGCCAGGCCTTCCTGCTGCTTCTCCTCCGCTGTTTGTTTAATTTTTGCGGCCCTGACGCCCCTGACGTTTCGAAGCTTTGTGAACCACTTAGATTGTGTGATGCGTGGCTCATGCAACTTGGAGCTGGTGGAGGGAGACGATTCGATGTTTTTCCACCCCGGTTTTAGCACTGAAGACTCGTCTTCTTCCTGCTTTTTCTTTTTCATATTAGCGGCCTTGTCGCGTCCACTTCTCGTGAACCACTTCTTCTTAAAGATGGAGTTGGAGTTGGTAGAGTCGGTAGCGGATGGTTGGATAGCGCCCTTACTGAGTTTCTTGCTCCAGTTCCGCAAGTTGGACATCCACTGTGGTCGTGACGATGCAGCCTCGAGATCCTCCTCATTTTTTTTCTTTATCTTAGCGGCCCTCACGCGTCCATCCTCCGTGAACCCACTCTTTTGAAAGAGGGAGCCGGTAGAGGTAGAGTCGGTAGGGGGTGGCTGAATATCGCCCCTACCGCGTTTCTTGCCCCGTTTCCAGAACCCGGCGCTTTTCTTCTTAGCTTTAGCGGCCTCAGGGTCCTCCTTAAAGATAGCTAAATCGTCGAACAGTCCGGCGAGGGACTCATCTCCCGTGCTGAAGGAATTATCTTCGGGCTTACTCACTGCCGGCTTTTTTGACTCATCATTACTAGTAGATGAACTAGATGGAGTTGGATCTTCTTTTTCATCTTCCATGATGTAGCCACTCAATGTCTACACACGTGTAGGGAAACCTGCAGACGTGACAAGGATTTATAGCAACCCACTCCTAACATGATTGGCTGCTTGGTACACGAGACCGCTGATGATCCAATCATGTGTTGGGAGTGGTACACCACATTTGCATACCGTACCGTATATAAAGATATCCATTACATCTTTCAAAAGATGGTTTCCACTTGTTTGTGGAAGAGCAGACACTCATAATACTCAAGATATATGCATTCACTAACTTTTGCAGTAAATATCCCTGTATTCACCCAGGGTGGTGACAGTTTTCAATACAAAGAAATCTCTCTCTTCCGTTAAATTGTTTTTAATAACAAATATAAAGTTTACATAAAAACATGCCTAATTAAAGGCAGGCAAGAAAGTCTTAAGTCACACTTCTTTGTCGGTGCCGGTGGGGTTAGATGTCCTCGACGCTACTCTCGTCCGACGGGGCAGAAGTTGGACCATCATCGCCCAGGTCCATTTTCAGAACGCCAGGCAGCTCCTTGTTCTTCTTCTTCTCCTTCTTCTTCTTAGTTGCCAGGCCTTCCTGCTGCTTCTCCTCCGCTGTTTGTTTAATTTTTGCGGCCCTGACGCCCCTGACGTTTCGAAGCTTTGTGAACCACTTAGATTGTGTGATGCGTGGCTCATGCAACTTGGAGCTGGTGGAGGGAGACGATTCGATGTTTTTCCACCCCGGTTTTAGCACTGAAGACTCGTCTTCTTCCTGCTTTTTCTTTTTCATATTAGCGGCCTTGTCGCGTCCACTTCTCGTGAACCACTTCTTCTTAAAGATGGAGTTGGAGTTGGTAGAGTCGGTAGCGGATGGTTGGATAGCGCCCTTACTGAGTTTCTTGCTCCAGTTCCGCAAGTTGGACATCCACTGTGGTCGTGACGATGCAGCCTCGAGATCCTCCTCATTTTTTTTCTTTATCTTAGCGGCCCTCACGCGTCCATCCTCCGTGAACCCACTCTTTTGAAAGAGGGAGCCGGTAGAGGTAGAGTCGGTAGGGGGTGGCTGAATATCGCCCCTACCGCGTTTCTTGCCCCGTTTCCAGAACCCGGCGCTTTTCTTCTTAGCTTTAGCGGCCTCAGGGTCCTCCTTAAAGATAGCTAAATCGTCGAACAGTCCGGCGAGGGACTCATCTCCCGTGCTGAAGGAATTATCTTCGGGCTTACTCACTGCCGGCTTTTTTGACTCATCATTACTAGTAGATGAACTAGATGGAGTTGGATCTTCTTTTTCATCTTCCATGATGTAGCCACTCAATGTCTACACACGTGTAGGGAAACCTGCAGACGTGACAAGGATTTATAGCAACCCACTCCTAACATGATTGGCTGCTTGGTACACGAGACCGCTGATGATCCAATCATGTGTTGGGAGTGGTACACCACATTTGCATACCGTACCGTATATAAAGATATCCATTACATCTTTCAAAAGATGGTTTCCACTTGTTTGTGGAAGAGCAGACACTCATAATACTCAAGATATATGCATTCACTAACTTTTGCAGTAAATATCCCTGTATTCACCCAGGGTGGTGACAGTTTTCAATACAAAGAAATCTCTCTCTTCCGTTAAATTGTTTTTAATAACAAATATAAAGTTTACATAAAAACATGCCTAATTAAAGGCAGGCAAGAAAGTCTTAAGTCACACTTCTTTGTCGGTGCCGGTGGGGTTAGATGTCCTCGACGCTACTCTCGTCCGACGGGGCAGAAGTTGGACCATCATCGCCCAGGTCCATTTTCAGAACGCCAGGCAGCTCCTTGTTCTTCTTCTTCTCCTTCTTCTTCTTAGTTGCCAGGCCTTCCTGCTGCTTCTCCTCCGCTGTTTGTTTAATTTTTGCGGCCCTGACGCCCCTGACGTTTCGAAGCTTTGTGAACCACTTAGATTGTGTGATGCGTGGCTCATGCAACTTGGAGCTGGTGGAGGGAGACGATTCGATGTTTTTCCACCCCGGTTTTAGCACTGAAGACTCGTCTTCTTCCTGCTTTTTCTTTTTCATATTAGCGGCCTTGTCGCGTCCACTTCTCGTGAACCACTTCTTCTTAAAGATGGAGTTGGAGTTGGTAGAGTCGGTAGCGGATGGTTGGATAGCGCCCTTACTGAGTTTCTTGCTCCAGTTCCGCAAGTTGGACATCCACTGTGGTCGTGACGATGCAGCCTCGAGATCCTCCTCATTTTTTTTCTTTATCTTAGCGGCCCTCACGCGTCCATCCTCCGTGAACCCACTCTTTTGAAAGAGGGAGCCGGTAGAGGTAGAGTCGGTAGGGGGTGGCTGAATATCGCCCCTACCGCGTTTCTTGCCCCGTTTCCAGAACCCGGCGCTTTTCTTCTTAGCTTTAGCGGCCTCAGGGTCCTCCTTAAAGATAGCTAAATCGTCGAACAGTCCGGCGAGGGACTCATCTCCCGTGCTGAAGGAATTATCTTCGGGCTTACTCACTGCCGGCTTTTTTGACTCATCATTACTAGTAGATGAACTAGATGGAGTTGGATCTTCTTTTTCATCTTCCATGATGTAGCCACTCAATGTCTACACACGTGTAGGGAAACCTGCAGACGTGACAAGGATTTATAGCAACCCACTCCTAACATGATTGGCTGCTTGGTACACGAGACCGCTGATGATCCAATCATGTGTTGGGAGTGGTACACCACATTTGCATACCGTACCGTATATAAAGATATCCATTACATCTTTCAAAAGATGGTTTCCACTTGTTTGTGGAAGAGCAGACACTCATAATACTCAAGATATATGCATTCACTAACTTTTGCAGTAAATATCCCTGTATTCACCCAAGGTGGTGACAGTTTTCAATACAAATAAATCTCTCTCTTCCGTTAAATTGTTTTTAATAACAAATGTAAAGTTTACATGGCAAAAAACATGCCTAATTAAAGGCAGGCAGAAAGTCTTAAGTCACACTGAAGCGGCGTTCTTCTCACTTTTGCTCTTTGTCGGTGAGGTTACTCTCGTCGCCGCTACTCTCGTCGCCTCTACGCTCGTCCGATGAGGACGACGGGGGAGAAGTTGAACCACCCTCGCCCGGGGCCACATCCAGAACGCCAGGCTGCTTCTTCTTCTTCTTCTTCTTCTTCAGAGTAGTTGCCAGGCCGCCCTGGCGCTTCTCCTCCTCTCTTTGTTTAATTTTTTCGGCCTTGACGCTTCCATGCTCCTCGAACCCCTTCTGTGGTGTGATGCGTGGCTGATACATGGAGCTGGTGGAGGAAGAGCATTCGACAGTGTTTACCCACTCCGGGTGTCCCGCTGAAGACACGTCTTCCTGCTTTTTCTTCCTAATTTCAGCGGCCTTGTCGCTTCCGGGCGGCTGGTACCACTTGTTTATTGCGATGGGTTTTTGTGATGGGTGATTCTTTGCATTCCATTCCCTTTCATCATAGTTGGACACCCACGGTGTGTGTGCCGCTGCAGCCCTGCGATCCTCCTCTCTTTGTTTCTTTATCTTAGCGGCCTTGACGCGTCCATCCTCCTCGAACCCATGCTTTGGAAAGAGCGAGTTGGAGCTGGTAGAGTCGGTAGCGAATGGTTGAATATTGCCACTACTGTATTTCTTGGACCAGTCGAAGAAGGCGCGTTTCTTCTTAGCTTTAGCGGCCTTGTCGATTTCATGCTCCTCCTCAAGCGGGATTGGTGAGATCTTGGAATCTTCGAGCGGAACGGTGAGGGACTCAGCTCCCATGCTGCAGGAATCATCTTCGGTCTTTCTCTTTACCGGCTTTTTTGACTCATCATTAGTAGATGGAGTTTGATCGTCTTCTTTATCAGCCATGATGTAGCCCTCAATGTCTGCACACGTGTAGGGAAACCTGCAGACGTGACAAGGATTTATAGCAACCCACTCCTAACATGATTGGCTGCTTGGTACACAAGACCGCTGATGATCCAATCATGTGTTGGGAGTGGTACACCACATTTGCATACCGTACCGTATATAAACGTGCGCTAAACCGACTACGAGTCTTCCTGGACCCGTTAAACAAGTGCCCAAGCAGGCCTACAAGAAAGCCGCCACCAAGTCCGCTGCAAAGGGTGGCAAGAAGCTTACAAGGTCCGGGAAGGAGAGCTACGCCATCTACATATACAAGCTCGTGAAACAGGTACACCATGCCACCGGTATCTCTTCCAAGGCCATGGGCATCATGAACTCCTCCCTCAACTACATCTGTGAGCGCATCGCCGGTGAAGTCTCCAAACTGGTTAACTTCAACAAGCGCTCCACCATTACTTAAAGGGAGATCCAGACCGCCGTCCGCCTGCTGCTCCTCGGTGAGCTGGCCAAGCACGCCGTGTCTGAGGGCACCATGGCTGTCACCAAGTACACCAGCTCCAAGTAGACTGCTTAATTCTCTCTAAACCCAAAGGTCCTTTTAAGGACCACCCACGTTATCCTCTAAGGAGTTGATCCAGTGGTGGCATTTTCTAACTGAAAATTGCATGTCAAATGGTATAGTAATCACATGGTGATAAAAAAAAAAAGCGCGTGGTATAGGGTGGGAAACGGTGCAGGATGATGGGAAAATAATGCAGATTGCACATCAAAACACAATCTCAAGTAAAATGGAGATTCTGCATCATTAGTTAGTATCCACACCGCTGGGCATGTATTTAATCTATTTATATGTTAATAATTGTTTTTATTCTTAGATGCATTTTATAAAATGTGGCAAACGCATCATTTTAATGACATCTAAAGGCCAGTCCACAGTCCAATGCAACCCCTTGCAACTGCAACTACTTGTAAACATAATCCCCAACAAATTAAATAGCACCGGTCTGCAACTGGTCAGTCAGGCTGGGTCAGTCCACACCGCTGCCTAATATTACAATTGCAATAAAACCTGTGATAAACTGGTACATTTAGGTTTGATAATGAAGTACTGTGCATGTTCAAATCATGTATACTTGACATTATTCCTGGCTATTTTTGAAAACATACATTTATCTAAGAAAAAAAAAATATATATATTTGCAATTTAGCTTTGAGTTGTCCAAATTGTTTAGGTGCCCAGTCTGCCCACTTGACCTGTATCCTCCTCACCCATATGAGGCTGGAACAGTAACTGTGAACAGCATGAACAGTCACTCACACATAGAAATTCTGTGCATAGTTAACAAACCACACAAGATCATTTGGCACCTTTCTCCCATCACCTAGACCATTATATCGCAAATGATCTCTGACCCTGTGGGTCAGTGTCTCATTAAATGGGAACAAGCGTTAATATTATCACAAAATCATAGATAGCAATCTATAACACAGATAATAATCACGCCAGACAAAACGGATATAATGGATATTATATATTTTTTGTCTAGTCTAACTTTTCATCAGGGTGGAAAGTTAATGGATAATATATGTTTTGTCCACAAAACATACATTAACCCATATATATACTTTGGCTATTTGAAAATAGCCGATCTACAAGGTCACAACGCGTCGTTTTGCGATGCGTTGTGAGCTTGTAGATCTGCTATTTTCCAAAGATGTTTTTTTATACATGACAAACTTACATACTGCATAATGAGTACTTTTACTTTTGGAACTTTAAGTATAATTTGGTGCCAATACTTTTGTACTCTTACTCAAGTACATTTTTAACACCAAACTTTTACTTGTAACAGAGTATTTCTACATTGTGGTATAAATACATTTACTTAAGTAAACACTTAGTGGACAGAGAGGCGGTCTAGTAAGCACGTCACTGCTACCAAATGGCACACATGAGTCGATACTAAACAGATCTGCTATTTGTGATACTTTTGTGTGTTGCTGTAGTATGACCAAGTAGGGCATTCATTTACGAAAAAACAAATATGGAGATAACTGGTTTCTGCCCGACAGCAACAATATCAAATCCTTCTACTCTTCCCTTGTCCTTAACACTCATTCTCCCTTCAGCAATTAAGGTTTTAACTTTAGAAAAGGAGGTTCGTAAAAGAGCTTAAAGAACTGGGTAGGGAGGCTCAGGAAAGACACCAAGTTAGCAAACATGACATTTTATTCACATTAAATTTAAATCATGTAACAATTTAGGCCACTTTAATAGATTAGTTCAGGATTTCCTCAATAAGTTACCATTCCATTTTTTAACTCAATAACCAGCAAATAAATGAATACACAGCACACAAAACACACAGCACTACAAAAAGGGTTTACTGAAATCTCAATAAGAAGTGGCATAAAAGAGGGAGGACCAAACATTCCAATAAATCAGTGGGTATAAAACACAAACTGTGTTCTGAGGACGTAAGTGAGGACAGGCAAACTACATACATATTATGATAAGTATAGGCAGAAATAATCATTGCTACTTATTAGTTAGCATATTTATAATAATTATGGGAAACAAACATATCCATTACATCTTTCAAAAGATGGTTTCCACTTGTTTGTGGAAGAGCAGACACTCATAATACTCAAGATATATGCATTCACTAACTTTTGCAGTAAATATCCCTGTATTCACCCAGGGTGGTGACAGTTTTCAATACAAAGAAATCTCTCTCTTCCGTTAAATAGTTTTTAATAACAAATATAAAGTTTACATAAAAACATGCCTAATTAAAGGCAGGCAAGAAAGTCTTAAGTCACACTGAAGCAGCGTTCTTCTCACTTTTGCTCTTCTTTGTCGGTGCCGGTGGGGTTACATTTCGTCGCCGCTACTCTCGTCCGATGAGGCCGACGGGGGAGAAGTTGGACCACCATCGCCCGGGGCCACTTTCAGAACGCCAGCCAGCTTCTTGTTCTTCTTCTTCTTCTTCTTCTTCTTAGTTGCCAGGCCTTCCTGGTGCTTCTGCTTCTCCTCCGCTGTTTGTTTAATTTTTGCGGCCCTGACGCTTCGAAGCTTTTGGAACCACTTAGATGGTGTGATGCGTGGCTGAGGCAACATGGAGCTGGTGGAGGGAGACGATGCGGTGTTTCCCCACTCCGGTTTTCGCGCTGAAGACTCGTCTTCCTGCTTTTTCTTTTTAATATTAGCGGCCTTGTCGCGTCCGAACATCTGGAACCAACGCTTTGTAAAGAGGGAGTTGGAGTTGGTAGAGTCGGTAGCGGATGGTTGGATATCGCCCCTACTGCGTTTCTTGCCCCAGTTCCGCAAGTTGGACACCCACTGTGGTCGTGCCGCTGCAGCCCCGCGATCCTCCTCATCTCTTTTCTTTATCTTAGCGGCCTTCTCGCGTCCATCCTCCGTGAACCAACGCCTTGTAAAGAGGGAGTTGGAGCCGGTAGGGGTAGAGTCGGTAGCGGATGGCTGAATATCGCCCCTACTGCGTTTCTTGCCCCGGTTCCAGAACCCGGCGCTTTTCTTCTTAGCTTTAGCGGCCTCAGGGTCATCATGCTCCTCCTTAGGCGGGATTGATGAGATAGTTAAATCGTCGAACAGAACGGCGAGGGACTCAACTCCCGTGCTGAAGGAATTATCTTCGGGCTTACTCTCTGCCGGCTTTTTTGACTCATCATTACTAGTAGATGGAGTTGGATCTTCTTTTTCATCAGCCATGATGTAGCCACTCAATGTCTACACACGTGTAGGGAAACCTGCAGACGTGACAAGGATTTATAGCAACCCACTCCTAACATGATTGGCTGCTTGGTACACGAGACCGCTGATGATCCAATCATGTGTTGGGAGTGGTACACCACATTTGCATACCGTACCGTACATAAACGTGCGCTATACCGACCACGAGCCTTCCTGGACCCGTGAAACAAGTGCCCAAGAAGGCCTACAAGAAAGCCGCCACCAAGTCCGCTGCAAAAGGTGGCAAGAAGCTTACAAGGTCCGGGAAGGAGAGCTACGCCATCTACATATACAAGTTCGTGAAACAGGTACACCCTGCCACCGGTATCTCTTCCAAGGCCATCACCTAGACCATTATATCGCAAATGATCTCTGACCCTGTCTCATTAAATGGGAACAAGCGTTAATATTATCACAAAATCATAGATAGCAATCTATAACACAGATAATAATCACGCCAGACAAAACTGATATAATGGATATTATATATATTTTGCCTAGTCTAACTTTTCATCAGGGTGGAAAGTTAATGGATATTATATTTTTTGTCCACAAAACATACATTAACCCATATATATACTTTGGCTATTTGAAAATAGCCGATCTACAAGGTCACAACGCGTCGTTTTGCGATGCGTTGTGAGCTTGTAGATCTGCTATTTTCCAAAGATGTTTTTTTATACATGACAAACTTACATACTGCATAATGAGTACTTTTACTTTTGGAACTTTAAGTATAATTTGGTGCCAATACTTTTGTACTCTTACTCAAGTACATTTTTAACACCAAACTTTTACTTGTATACAAATACATTTACTTAAGTAAACACTTAGTGGACAGAGAGGCGGTCTAGTAAGCACGTCACTGCTACCAAATGGCACACATGAGTCGATACTAAACAGATCTGCTATTTGTGATACTTTTGTGTGTTGCTATAGTATGACCAAGTAGGGCATTAATTTACGAAAAAACAAATATGGAGATAACAGGTTTCTGCCCGACAGCAACAATATCAAATCCTTCTACTCTTCCCTTGTCCTTAACATGTACACTCATTCTCCCTTCAGCAATTAAGGTTTTAACTTTAGAAAAGGAGGTTCGTAAAAGAGCTTTAAGAACTGGGTAGGGAGGCTCAGGAAAGACACCAAGTTAGCAAACATGACATTTTATTCAAATTAAATTTAAATCATGTAACAATTTAGGCCACTTTAATAGATTAGTTCAGGATTTCCTCAATAAGTTACCATTCCATTTTTTAACTCAATAACCAGCAAATAAATGAATACACAGCACACAAAACACACAGCACTACAAAAAGGGTTTACTGAAATCTCAATAAGAAGTGGCATAAAAGAGGGAGGACCAAACATTCCAATAAATCAGTGGGTATAAAACACAAACTGTGTTCTGAGGACGTAAGTGAGGACAGGCAAACTACTCTGCACTGGGCGGTGCCAAAGCTACAGACACCCTCCCTAGTGTTGCCAGAAAGATAGAGAGAAATAAGCAACCAGGTCTAGGAAAACAAGCCCAAAAGTAGCTCCTAGGCCACATGTGAGCACTTTAAACCTATTATACTGTATACATTATACAAGCTCGCAATGAGTTGTGAGCTTGTAGATCGGCTAATTTCGGAATATGGAATATTTGGAAGATTTTTTTAAACATTCTAACAATACAAATCTGGTATGGGGCTCCCTGGCACAAAACATTTTCAGCCCAATATAGCAACGTTACAGAAAAAGATGCCCAAAGTCGCTTATAATATACGGCAATACTGCCCCTTCACACGGTTAAAAAATGCTGTAAAAAATAGGAGCCTTAGTTCTGTTTTCTCTGTTCTGCACATTGAGTATGGTTGAAACTCCTACATACATATTATGATAATTATAGGCAGAAATAATCATTGCCACTTTAGTCATTAGTCAGCATATTTATAATAATTATGGGAAACAAACATATCCATTACATCTCTTTCAAAAGATGGTCCCCACTTGTTTGTGGAAGAGCAGACACTCATAATACTCAAGATATATGCATTCACTAACTTTTGCAGTAAATATCCCTGTTTTCACCCAGGGTGGTGACAGTTTTCAATACAAAGAAATCTCTCTCTTCCGTTAAATTGTTTTTAATAACAAATTACAAATTAAACATGCCTAATTTAGGCAGGCAGAGAAAGTCTTGTCACATTCAGTCAAGTTAACATGCCGTACATATGCACGCAATTTGGGGGTTTCGAGGCGACTACCCACGGAATGAAGTGCACTCGTTCCGTGCAATGTTACGGTAATCTCTGGAGATCGGGTTGGTCATCGTTGCTACTCTCGTCGCTGCTACTCTTGTTCGCCATCTGGGACTATGCGTGCTGCTCCGGGGACGAATCATCCCCGCTCGTGGCATCTGAATCTAAATCCGGATCATACTTATTCTTCCACCACCACCTCTTCCTCCTCCTCCTCCTCCTCCTCCTCCTCCTCCCACGAGCTCTGAAAGATGCTGGGCTGATGGGCCGGGTATTTGTCACCGCTACAAATAGAGTTTTCCCACGCCTGAATTGAAGCCAGCTCTATGCGGTCCTCTTTTATCTTCTTTAATCTTTTGGCCTTGTCGCGTCCAGACTCCTTGAACCACTTGTTTGTTGCGATGCTGTCCTGATAGGGCGGGCTATGGCCACCCCAGTGATATTTTTTACCCTTCGGAGTGCCACTTTTACTGCTAGAGTTGTCCCACGGCTTGCGTTGTTTTTTTGTTTTTTGGGGCTTTTTGGGCTTCACAACTTTAACCGTAACTTCAAACGCTTGCTCCGGATCATAGGCGATGCTGCTGCTGGTATCATTGCTGAAACCATCGTTGGAATCATCGCTCTGCTGCTCTTCAAAATCTGACTCCGTCTCACTGCTGCTGGAATGATTGCTGGAATGATCGCTGGACTCCTCATCGCTGGAAGAGTTCTCACCGGGGTAAACCACTGTAGCGTACCCCGCCCAAAGATGGTCTTTTACTGGTGGTTTAGATGAGGTTTATTTTAAAACCAACAACGTAAAAGCTGTCACAAAAACAAACAAACAAACAATGGGACATTAAATATTTTCAAATTGCAAAAACAATCATTCACATTGAACAACACTATTACAAAACAGACCTTAGACAAATAAAATACATGAACACACTTTAAACAAATGAATGTATACCTTGTGCCCATTTAGGCAGGGGGCTAAAACCTTTACTTGTATCTTACTGTCAGGCAAGCAGACCTAACCCTGGTGCTGCTGCCTGCTGCAAACATTTCAGTCTTTCTCTGGCTGAGCAGACAGGTGATAGTAGTGAGAAATCAAGCAATAACTTTCAAAATAAGAGCATCTCAAAAGCACCTCACAGAAACTTGAAATTAACATAAATGCAACGCACCTGAGTGATCTGACACACCAATCCAAATAACAAAATAAAAGCACAGTGCCTTGGGGTCATTTACACTCCCACCATAATTATCTTGTGTTTTACAAACTTAAGGCAAACTTAAACACAAATAATTTTCACATATGAATTGACTCATAGCTAAAAAGAACTTCACATGATGACCATACTGTGGGTCCATTTAACTTTGACTGAAATTCTTAAACAGTTTCTAATAACAGAATCAACTTTTGTACTGGGCGTTCTACTACAGTCAGTTTGCTAACATGTTCACGTTGAGTTTTCGATCACCTAAAGCTATTTTGACTCTTTTGACCAGTCCATCCTTGTTGGATCCAATCATTGCCACTTATTAGTCAGCATATTTATAATAATTATGGGAAACAAACATATCCATTACATCTCTTTCAAAAGATGGTCCCCACTTGTTTGTGGAAGAGCAGACACTCATAATACTCAAGATATATATGCATTCACTAACTTTTGCAGTAAATATCCCTGTTTTCACCCAGGGTGGTGACAGTTTTCAATACAAAGAAATCTCTCTCTTCCGTTAAATTGTTTTTAATAACAAATTACAAATTAAACATGCCTAATTTAGGCAGGCAGAGAAAGTCTTGTCACATTCAGTCAAGTTAACATGCCGTACATATGCACGCAATTTGGGGGTTTCGAGGCGACTATCCACGGAATGAAGTGCACTCGTTCCGTGCAATGTTACGGTAATCTCTGGAGATCGGGTTGGTCATCGTTGCTACTCTCGTCGCTGCTACTCTTGTTCGCCATCTGGGACTATGCGTGCTGCTCCGGGGACGAATCATCCCCGCTCGTGGCATCTGAATCGAAATCGAAATCCGGATCATACTTATTCTTCCACCACCTCTTCCTCTTCCTCTTCTTCTTGTTCTTCTTCTTGTTCTTCTTCTTCTTCGCCCACGAGCTCTGAAAGATGCTGGGCTGATGGGCCGGGTATTTGTCACCGCTACAAATAGAGTTGTCCCACGCCTGAATTGAAGCCAGCTCTATGCGGTCCTCTTTTATCTTCTTTAATCTTTTGGCCTTGTCGCGTCCAGACTCCTTGAACCACTTGTTTGTTGCGATGCTGTCCTGATAGGGCGGGCTATGGCCACCCCAGTGATATTTTTTACCCTTCGGAGTGCCACTTTTACTGCTAGAGTTGTCCCACGGCTTGCGTTGTTTTTTTGTTTTTTGGGGCTTTTTGGGCTTCACAACTTTAACCGTAACTTCAAACGCTTGCTCCGGATCATAGGCGATGCTGCTGCTGGTATCATTGCTGAAACCATCGTTGGAATCATCGCTCTGCTGCTCTTCAAAATCTGACTCCGTCTCACTGCTGCTGGAATGATTGCTGGAATGATCGCTGGACTCCTCATCGCTGGAAGAGTTCTCACCGGGGTAAACCACTGTAGCGTACCCCGCCCAAAGATGGTCTTTTACTGGTGGTTTAGATGAGGTTTATTTTAAAACCAACAACGTAAAAGCTGTCACAAAAACAAACAAACAAACAATGGGACATTAAATATTTTCAAATTGCAAAAACAATCATTCACATTGAACAACACTATTACAAAACAGACCTTAGACAAATAAAATACATGAACACACTTTAAACAAATGAATGTATACCTTGTGCCCATTTAGGCAGGGGGCTAAAACCTTTACTTGTATCTTACTGTCAGGCAAGCAGACCTAACCCTGGTGCTGCTGCCTGCTGCAAACATTTCAGTCTTTCTCTGGCTGAGCAGACAGGTGATAGTAGTGAGAAATCAAGCAATAACTTTCAAAATAAGAGCATCTCAAAAGCACCTCACAGAAACTTGAAATTAACATAAATGCAACGCACCTGAGTGATCTGACACACCAATCCAAATAACAAAATAAAAGCACAGTGCCTTGGGGTCATTTACACTCCCACCATAATTATCTTGTGTTTTACAAACTTAAGGCAAACTTAAACACAAATAATTTTCACATATGAATTGACTCATAGCTAAAAAGAACTTCACATGATGACCATACTGTGGGTCCATTTAACTTTGACTGAAATTCTTAAACAGTTTCTAATAACAGAATCAACTTTTGTACTGGGCGTTCTACTACAGTCAGTTTGCTAACATGTTCACGTTGAGTTTTCGATCACCTAAAGCTATTTTGACTCTTTTGACCAGTCCATCCTTGTTGGATCCAATCATTGCCACTTATTAGTCAGCATATTTATAATAATTATGGGAAACAAACATATCCATTACATCTCTTTCAAAAGATGGTCCCCACTTGTTTGTGGAAGAGCAGACACTCATAATACTCAAGATATATATGCATTCACTAACTTTTGCAGTAAATATCCCTGTTTTCACCCAGGGTGGTGACAGTTTTCAATACAAAGAAATCTCTCTCTTCCGTTAAATTGTTTTTAATAACAAATTACAAATTAAACATGCCTAATTTAGGCAGGCAGAGAAAGTCTTGTCACATTCAGTCAAGTTAACATGCCGTACATATGCACGCAATTTGGGGGTTTCGAGGCGACTATCCACGGAATGAAGTGCACTCGTTCCGTGCAATGTTACGGTAATCTCTGGAGATCGGGTTGGTCATCGTTGCTACTCTCGTCGCTGCTACTCTTGTTCGCCATCTGGGACTATGCGTGCTGCTCCGGGGACGAATCATCCCCGCTCGTGGCATCTGAATCGAAATCGAAATCCGGATCATACTTATTCTTCCACCACCTCTTCCTCTTCCTCTTCTTCTTGTTCTTCTTCTTGTTCTTCTTCTTCTTCGCCCACGAGCTCTGAAAGATGCTGGGCTGATGGGCCGGGTATTTGTCACCGCTACAAATAGAGTTGTCCCACGCCTGAATTGAAGCCAGCTCTATGCGGTCCTCTTTTATCTTCTTTAATCTTTTGGCCTTGTCGCGTCCAGACTCCTTGAACCACTTGTTTGTTGCGATGCTGTCCTGATAGGGCGGGCTATGGCCACCCCAGTGATATTTTTTACCCTTCGGAGTGCCACTTTTACTGCTAGAGTTGTCCCACGGCTTGCGTTGTTTTTTTGTTTTTTTGGGCTTTTTGGGCTTCACAACTTTAACCGTAACTTCAAACGCTTGCTCCGGATCATAGGCGATGCTGCTGCTGGTATCATTGCTGAAACCATCGTTGGAATCATCGCTCTGCTGCTCTTCAAAATCTGACTCCGTCTCACTGCTGCTGGAATGATTGCTGGAATGATCGCTGGACTCCTCATCGCTGGAAGAGTTCTCACCGGGGTAAACCACTGTAGCGTACCCCGCCCAAAGATGGTCTTTTACTGGTGGTTTAGATGAGGTTTATTTTAAAACCAACAACGTAAAAGCTGTCACAAAAACAAACAAACAAACAATGGGACATTTTCAAATTGCAAAAACAATCATTCACATTGAACAACACTATTACAAAACAGACCTTAGACAAATAAAATACATGAACACACTTTAAACAAATGAATGTATACCTTGTGCCCATTTAGGCAGGGGGCTAAAACCTTTACTTGTATCTTACTGTCAGGCAAGCAGACCTAACCCTGGTGCTGCTGCCTGCTGCAAACATTTCAGTCTTTCTCTGGCTGAGCAGTACGGAGCCCCTAAAGGGCCATAGAGCAGATTTTTTTTTATCTCGAGCGCACGACATCCTATCTCGAGCGCACGACATCCTAAGTTGTGCGCTCGAGATCCTAAGACATTCCCACGTCATAATAAAGTGAGGGAACAAGATCCTTATGTCGTGCCCTCAAGATCCTTATCTCGTTCTAACGTCTTATTAACTTGAGCGCACGAGATCCTAAGACATTCCCACATCATAATAAAGTGTGGGAACAAGATCCTTATCTCGTGCCCTCAAGATCCTTATCTCGTTCTAACGTCTTATTAACTTGAGCGCACGAGATCTATAGGACGTTCCCACATCATAATAAGACGTGCGCTCGAGATCCTTAAGTGTTCGCACCAGATCTGCATGTTGTGATCAGGAGATGATAATGGAAACTTCAGCATTGGCATAATGCAACGAGCAAATCCACGGAGCTGTTCAAGCTCTTCTTCTACAACAAATAGGTAATTAATCTGTATTCTTTTCATACTTACAATGTATAGACCTATCAGACTTATTGCAAATTGAATGTAGCGTTAAACAAACAATGCTGTCTGAATTCAGGTGATGTTAAAACTCCATGCAGGCTGGCTAGTTTACCTGGCTACTAGCCAGCCAGGTAGCTTCCAATATGACACATTTAACTGTTTTAGACACCATTTTTCTATCAGGAATCTAGGCTGTATGCAATCGATTGAACATGTAGCCTACTGATAATGCCACTATGCTAGTATTTCCATCCTAACGTTAACGCAAGCGTGGAAAGACGTTAGTGGAAACATGCAACTGCAGAATACCAAAACGCTCGCCCCAAAACACGGTCGCCCCGGGGCAATTCATAAACGTTACCTCAGTAAACTATGCCTAAAACCTAACCTTATTCCTAATCTTAACCTCAGTAAAACTATGGCTAACCCTAAACTTATTTCTAACCTTATCCCCCCCAGTAAAAGATATGCAAGAATACAAGAACCGCTGGCACGGGGGGGGGGGGAATGGGGTGAGCGTGTTTTGGGGCGAGTTTTCAGGGTACCAGTGTGAAAACACGCAAATTACGCATTGTATCACCGTAGGCTACTCATGGCCCATGGGCTGCTTAGGTCAACCATTAAAGTTGATGGTTGGTCTGCGAGTAGCTCTGGTCCAGAGAAGTCCTTCTAGGAGGCTATGGACCAGAGCGAGCCTGCCAGCAGCCCATGAGCGCATGGTTATAGACAAATCCACAGAAGTGCTGCCTGCGGTGTTGCGGTGCGGACACCGCAGGTATGGATGCCTACAGCCTGGCTACAGGCAGCGCGTCTGTGGATTCGTGTATAGGCCTACTATACGTAATTTGACTGCAAGTTCACTGGCTGAAATGACAGTTCAGAGAAAGATGATGATGATGATGATTGCTAGTCGTGACGTTAATGTGACACGCAAATTACGCAAAGTGTAACCAAGGCCAAGGCCCATTCATCGGGCTTTACAAAATGTGGGATGAAACGTGTTGCCATATCAGACTATTAACACATCAATGTTACTCTAGGGACATGGAGTGCCACCCTCTGTTGGAGTTCCTTCGTGAACGGAATATTGATGAGCAAAACATCGCCAGGCTTCATGAAGACAAGGTACATTTATTAATTTTCAGTTAATAGCCTACTGTTCAATTTGCTGCTGGTAAACCAACATTTTCCCTGTCAATTGATCTTAAGCTATATTTCCTCTATTTATGTCACTATAGCGTTTTGTGTAGGCTTATGTTTTAATCAATTGTCAATTGTTTCAAAAGTTCCAGAAACGAGTCACAGAAACAAAAATACAGTTCGAATTCTATTCTTGTTTATTGTCACAAAACCAAAATATATCTAGACAAAATACCATAAATTGCTGATAAAATGTTGTTATGCATTTGATTTTTAAATAGGTAATGATTAGCTGATTAGACCAGGGGTCTTCAACAGGGGGTTCGGTTCAGCAGTGGTTCTCAACCTTGTGGGTCGGGGGTCCCCACATGATTTATGCGGTTTTTTTCTAATTTATGGAATCCTTTAGATGTTTTTATGAATGTATGAAATTCTTTTGAAAACAAAATTAATTCGTTTTTAATTTATGAAAAAAGAAACCCGGGGGAAAAGTGTGAAATTCTTTTTAATTAATTAATAATAATTCAATTAAAAATGTAGTAAACGAAAAATGATAATTTACTTGCGACCCCCAAAAAAGTGTCCATGACCCCAAAATGGGTCCCTACCCACTGTTTGTGAGACACTGGTGTAGAGCAGTGGTTCCCAAATGAATTTGTCTCCTCTTGACCCAAACTATTGAAAATAGCAGATCTACAAGCTCTCAACGTGTCGCAATGCGACACGTTGTGAGCTTGTACATCATCTACATCATGAGTTTGTAAATCATCTATTTTCACTACTTCTTAAAGATTTTTTTTAATGGGATTTTTGATAATATTTAGAAACATGTTTTAATTCTTTTTTAATTCATGACAATTTGTAGTAATTACAAAAAATACAAATTTCAGTTTTTGAAAATCTTTTCAAAGAATTAAAAACAAAATGTAGCCCAGAATAGAGTCCTGGGGGACTCCGGTCAACTAACAGTATAAGTAACACATTTTAAACCTAAACTCTTAATTAGGCCTATTTTTTGGACTTAATTAACCTTTACTTATTTTTGGACTGTACCTAATTATGCTAATTATAATAACAACAATAATAATAATTATTATTATTATTAAGTTTTAATTTGAGTAGTTTACACACAAAAGAAGTAGGGCCGAATCTTAATTTAAAAACACATGTGTTTAATGTTGTCTGTTTTTGTTTGAATATTATTGCAATAAAATGTGAATGCATGATGGAATTACAATTTGTAGGCTAACCTATACTAAACCTTTCAAATCTTTACTTTCCATAGATTGATGTCTCTGTGATTCTACTGATGTCAGATGACAATCTAGCCAAGTACATCCCCCACTACGGTGATAGATTGGCTGTGGTGGCCTTCTGTCGTAAGCAACAGTCTACAGATGGACAAACAGAAAGGAAGAGCAACTTGTTGGAGAGATTAAGATCAAAACTCTGTAATCCAAATCCAAACCCCAAGGAAATGCAGAGACATGAACTTTCAAAGAAATACGTGGGAAACACAAGTGCGAAGAAGAAGGACAGGCGATTGGAAATTGGCTGGATGAACTACAGTGAGAAAGACCGAGATTTTAAGCAAGTTAGATCATCAAAAGGAGGAGGGACAAGGCATGTCAGCCTAGGCAGGCAGATAACAGTAGAAGAAATCCAAAAAACAGCAGAAGAGCTTTTTTTCCCAAATGGAAAGTCTAACCATTTGCAGCTCAAAGATCTTCACTGTGGCATTGGGGACAGCTCTCAGAGAAGGCTTGACCCGGGATGTACTATTGAAGACTTATACGAAGCAACTAAGGTGAAAATGCTCAGGTTGTATCTTCTCACAAGAAAACACAAGAACATGGACAATTCTCATGTATCAGATGAAGAGGCACCTGAGATAGAGGCTGTATCAGCTGTACTTCCCCAGGCTGATAACCAGCAGTTGCTAACAATTGACGAGAACATTTTAGCAGAGGGACACTTTTCAGAGACACAGTTTGACACAGAGGATCCACAAGACCTGATGAACCAGCAACTAGAGTTAATACAGTCAGAGGAAATGAGTGAGAACACAGAACAGGCCATGGTGATGGGCCACTGGCACGAGACCCTCCAGGGACCCCACCAGGTAATTGAACTAGGAGAAGATATCCAGGAGCCAGTGGAGTTCATCTTAGCCAATGCACACAGCAGTCCGATCACTGTGAGAAGTGAGAACTCTTCTGATAGTGAGGTCATAATTGGAGCAGGATTTAATGAATCACAGAATCTAGATGACACTATTCCTGTGGATGATACTGAAAATCCTAAAACAGTGGTTGTAGTGCGAAGAGGATTCGTTCTCACTGACCTAATGAGCATATTCAGTGACCCAGCTATTATGGAGAAAGAATTGTCTGTCCGCATGAAACTTCCCAATGGACAGTTGGAACAGGGATATGGCTCTGGTGTTTTCCGTGACTGCTTATGTGAATTCTGGAGTGAATTCTACAGCAGGTGCACTTTAGGTGCAGATGTCAGGGCCCCCTTCCTAAGACATGAGTACCAAATACATGAATGGCAATCTATTGCAAGAATTCTTGTTAAAGGGTGGCTTGCAGTGGGGTATTTCCCCATACATCTTTCCCTTCCATTTCTGGAGCTAGCCTTGTATGGTACCACCTACAGCAGTATCAGAGATTCATTCATGCACTACATATCAAAACAGGAGAAGGAAATCCTTGAGCAGGCATTGGACAACTTTCAATCTGTTGACCAAGAATCACTCATTGATACCCTAGATGCACATGAATGTCACCAGATTCCCACAGAAGAAAATCTTTCAGCACTTCTGTCACAGTTGGGTCACAAAGCCCTCATACAAACTCCTATGTTTGTGATCGAATCTTGGAGGCCTATTCTGAGGGATCTTACTGAAACTTTGACACCACAGAGACTAGCAGAGGTCATGCTAGAGCGAGTTCCAACACCTAAGCGTGTGAGAGAAATCCTGAAGTTTCCACAAGCCATGAGTGCCACACAGAGCAGAGTGGCAAGAAACCTTAAGAGATATATTGGGGAGATGGATGACAACACTTTAAGGCTCTTCCTCCGCTTCTGTACTGGAGCTGATCTTCTATTCGGAAAAGACATCACAGTGACCTTCATTGAAACCAGTGAATTCCAGTGTCGCCCCCAAGCTCATACATGTGGATGTTATCTCATGCTACCAGTCAATTATCAGAACTACCCAGACCTCCGCTGTGACTTCGATAGCATTCTGAACAGCTCGGTCTGGGTGATGGACATTGTGTAAATCATGAACTGCCTAACTACCTGTAAAAGACAAGGAAAGGTTAACCTGTTAGTCTGTCGACAAATACACTCGGCTGAGTGTATTTGTATCAGGATGCCGTCGTACAGATTTCCCATAGTGTTAGATTTTCTCTGGTGAGCAGAGTAGGGTACAAAGGAACAGGGATTCAATCATTTTTTGCATGGATTAGCCTTATTTGTCTCTCTAGATTTGATCCCTTGTTTGTTTTCTGGTTCCTTTGTTCTTCTTTTCTTTCTTTTTTTCACACACACACACACACACACACACACACACACACACACACACACACACACACACACACACACACACACACACACACACTAGTTAGTTTATGCTGTCTTCTGAGAGGGACTAATCACAGTGAGGTGTATTACAATACTGTAGCTATTCATTGACAAATAAGGTTGCATAAAATAAGCTATCCAATATGGCTTTATAAGGAATTGACAGAATGTTATAATCCAGATATTCAGGGCAGGCTACAGTGTAACTATAGTTGCCAATTTAAGTATGAAGTATACATTTACTGTAGATGCATTGATGTAGCATACGGCCTTTTACTCAGTAATTTACTAAATTTAAGGAAAGTGCACTAAGGAATGTGACTTTTTAGCCTATTTCACCAGGTCAGTATGTTGTGTTTGGTGTGGTTGTAGTCAGGTTCCAGACTGCTGCTACTGTACTTTAGTGCCTTTGTTCTCTGAAACCCTGTTTTGCACCTCTTGCCAAAGATTTATGTTAAGATAATTGTTTATGTTAAATGTAATGTTAAAGTTTTAACAAGTACATGCAAGTATCCACTCAGCAGGAATAACACTGAGAAGCACAAAAAGTAGCAAATATTATTGATGTGCTAATTTTATTTAGTTTCTCTTTCTTGAAATGTTTGATGGTTATCACAAGTTCATGAAGTTTACACATTAAATAGTTGTAACACATGCAGCCACGTAAGACAGAGTTTACACATTTACTGCAAGACACTGAAAGATACTGTTTGAACAATGACAGCTTAGGATGTCATAAGATGAATGTTCCCTTCAAGTTCAAATTATGGTAGAATTGTTTATGTACCTGAAATTGATAAACTGTAAAAAACTCAAACTAAACAATATATATAGTTATTAGAGCTTTCAAGAAGAAGACACAATCAGGTGCTTTGTACGGATAAACAGCTGTTATACTGTATGTGGTGTACAGTAAACCCACTGATCTGGAGGCTTTATGGCTCATTGTGGAGCAAAAATGTTTTAATTAGTATTGATGTGGACATTTGAACCAATTTCAACAGCTATATTATTCTTCTTCTTGAAAGGTCTGGATTTCTTACTATTTTATTTTGTGGTTTTGAAGGTTTGATGTGATGTTAAAAGTTGTAACAGACTAATGCACAGTTGTACTATTGGGGCTCTACATAGAGTGATTAGACATTGACAGATACTGACATATCCATAGTTTTGTGTATGACTCATTAGGATGTCATTAATTGCCTTACAATTGTTATTGCTTGAATGTATTGTTTTGTTTTACATATGTATGTACATTACATATCCTTGGGCAGAAACCTTGTATGTCCATTCAACTTTATATGTTTTCATTTTATTTTTTACCTGGTTGTGACAAAGTAAAATAGTGAACACAGCAAAATATTATCTATTTGGTATTAAAAAAAATTCAACAACAAAAGAAATATTCTAAATTGTCGCCTATTGACATGACCCTTGACAATGACACCAGGTAAAATGTGGTTAAGGGTTTTACAAATATTGAATCAATGAAAAGTACTAACAAGAGCTTGCGACTACATTAGATCCATTAGAAGACATTCTCATTTTTTGTTTTGGACATGTATACAAGGTTTCTGCCAAAAAAAAATGTTGGTCAAGTGTTCCTCAAGAAGTGAAACAACACTTTAATGTATTCAATATAGGCAAAAAATCTGCAAGACATGATGTGCAATGCTGCACACATTATATAATTGAGCACTTGTTTATGCAGAAATATGCTGATGTGCACAGTATGCATTTTTGACCTGTATTAAAATATTTACAACTGCCTTTTTTTGATCATGTTATTATAAGTTTGCTAAATGAAAATTATGTTTATTTTTTGATTAACAGCATAGTGTATAACATTTTGGTTATGGCGCTCTCCATGGTGCTCCATTGCAGTTGTACATAGATCAAAAACGTCTTCATCACAAGGTACTGCAGTAAGGAACATGCATGCCTCTTTGGCTCTCTGTAGATCAGCGGTGTTTGGTGAGACCATGAAGTCATCTGTCCCCCATAGCTGAGGTACCATGAACATGGCATTTGGGATCCCGCTAGGACTGTGTGGGTTCTTCGTTGGTCGGATCCGGTGCGCATTCCAAACAGCAGCGATCTCATTCAATTCTTCCTATGTACTGTACAGTATTCACCTCACAATTGACATTCCAGCATACCTGCAAGGTTGATATGCTGGAATCAGCCAGAACAGCTCTATAATGTAATTGTGCCAAGCATTTAGTGGCCATTTTCTTACGCAGTTGCACTATATTCTGTTTATTGAATTTCATAATACATTTCCTTTAGAATCGATGGATGTAAACATGGTTTTAAATCTTTAGGTAATTTACAAAGGAAACCTTTGTGTTCCATGTAAACTGAAGTACATCTTATGTCACTATGTTGTCACTGCCTGTAATAGAAACAAATTGTAGAGATGCTAATTTTAACAACCTTTCTGAACAATATATAGTCTTCGCTTTATAACAATCATGAAATGGAAACGGGACCCCAATGTAAACAAGCCATAGGCTTTCTTGGGTTTAAAATCCTCTTAGCAGACCTTGTATTGAACTGTACTTTCTTGTGCTATTTTTTGGCAAACTGCTAATAAAGTATTCAATCAATTAATGTTTATTTGGCTAGCGATACACAGGTCTTCTGTATTGACAACTAATAGTGGTAGAGTAACAAATCATTTTACTCATTGTTGATATAATAGACTGGACATAGGCGAGTCCTGCAGCCAAATGGCCTTTTTGACTGAAGTGGGAAATGGTGTATTTATCCAAAATATTTTCTAGATACATACATTCATGAAAGCATCTGCTGATCAGCTGTCAGCATTGGCAATTGTTTGTATAGACCATGCCTCTCTAATACAATAATAGACTAATTGGACTCAATTGTTTTCTATTTACTTGATTTTCATACAATAGGTAGATTACATGTAAATAAAAGTAAATAGAAAAAAATAATAATAATCTAGGTCCAATTAGTCTATTTTTCTAGTAGAGAGGTATGGTCGCATTACTTAAATGGTAATCAATGTTTTGCATTGAAAATTACAAGCTGGGGGGTACGGTGGCGCAGTCGGTAGCGTTGTCGCCTCACAGCTAGAGGGTCCTGGGTTCGATTCCCGCAGGGGATGCTGTGGGTGTGTTCTCTCCTCCGCATCATCAGTGCCCATACCCTAGGTGGGCTTGGCGAAAGGGCCTCTCGGTGTGGAGGTTGCGCTCCCCAAGTGTAGATAGATACCCTCACAAAAACATGCAGTAATCCTGGTGTGTGTCAAAACAAATAGAAACTAAACTCCAATAATAATTTACACATCTATATTACAGCTTAGAAAGAATACGAATAGGGGAATGAAAATGTAGAAAATGGTTATACTGTAGGCCTACCATAACTATTATTGAATACAATACATTGTCTGGTTTCCGTTTTGTTTTATTTGAAACAACTACTTCTTTTTCTACATTTCATCTTTGCAAATGGATCGGTAGTTATCTTCACGCTGAAACAAACGGTGTAATTCATGCAGTAGCCTGATCAAATATTTGTGGGCGGATAATATCCCTCAATGATACATACAAGTCAAGTGCTTGTGACCTAGTCACTGGGAACCCCAAGCCTGATTCTTCCATAACAATTGTGCACAAATCAAACATGTCCTTGTCACATGGAACTGAAGTTAAGAACTTGCAGCGGTCTTTGCAAGTGTCTAGGTCACCACTGGATGGAACAAGAAGATGGTCCTCTGTGCCCCACAGGTGAGGTGCCAAGTACATGACATTTGGTATTCCTGAGGGGACATTGGGGTTCTTGGTGGGCCGGATACGATGTGCGTTCCAAACATCCCTTATCTCATTTAAGTCCTCCTACAGAGAGAGAGAGAGAGATGGGGAGCGGGAGGGAGATTATGATTAGATAATAAAAAGAAAAAGGTTGCGCATCAACAATGGGTTTTCTCGGTGGAGTGCTACACCCAAAATCCAGTATAGACATCAAAAGTAGGAATTGAAAAAATCCCTAACAGGTAGCACGTCCAAAATTTCAAATCAATGGAGGACAAAGTACTCACATTTCCACTTTTTAATTGGCACTCACCAATTAACGAAACAAACATAATCCTTGAATAGCATCAATTTCTTCACCATAATAAAGAATAGGATGAACGTACACAGGCTATTATATGTCACATAATCAAGGTAAATCCACCGTGCATAAAGTCATCCTAGGTGAGTCTAGTTGTTCTATAGTTTTTTTCGGAGGGCCATAATATTATTCCCGCATGCATGTGGTCACTGAATGAAAAAAAAACCCCCCACTATGGTTACTTTATGTGTGAATTTAATTACTTCGAAACTCAATAGCCACACATAAGCACTCACCTGGGACGCCACATTATCACATGAAAAAGGCCATTTGAACAGATATATATATATATATATATATATATATATATATATATATATATATATATATATATATATATATATATATTTTGTCCTACTCTACTCAAAGTTGATCATGTTAATGCATGAAGGCATGGTCTGTGATCGTCAAATGTTTACCTGAATGATTGCCAGGAAGCACAACTGCATTAGTGCTTTGTCCAGGAAATCACCGGTGAAGATCCCTTCATCCTTGAGTTCTCCCAGCAGCTGGATCCAATATTCAACCCCTTCCCTTCTCATAAGTCCCCACCAACTCTCTATTCTCTGGTTTGCTGTGCTTTTTCCTGTTATATAACTCCTTTCTCCTGCCCTGTCATCTTCATCATTTCGACGCAAATACCTTTGGCTGTCTCTTAGCACAACATTCTCTGTACCCATGTCTGTGCGTAAAAGCATTGGGTAACCACCGGTCTGCTCTATTGCTTCAACAAAGTAGCCTCCAATAACTTTTGGGTCGCTGCTGGTGAAGGCAGCTCTCAGCCATATGATCCTGCGGGAATACCCGTCTATGCACCCATTAATGCATATTCCATAGGGCTTGAGCTTGTCGTAGGAATCTACATGCCATATGAAATTAGGTCCTTTAGAAAAATACCGCCTCCGGGTTAGACGTCGTCTCAGCCGAGCTTGAGAGTTTACTGGGTCGAGCAGAGAAAGAAGGATTCTCATGTCTTCCTTCCTAATGCGGATACCTTGCTCCAGACACTTGGTATACATCCACCGGTATCCATGTAGTTTTCCAGGGCCTTCCAATTGACCAGCTATAAAGTCGATGGCATCATCCAAGTCAGAATATCGCCGACGATATAACCCATAACCTCTCAATATCCTTGTTAATTGCCTTTTACTAACAATAATCCCATGCAAAGCAAGTGTAGACAAAATGTCTGCATAAATCATGCCCAAGCGAAAGCAAATCTTGATCAAGGTGTCTCTATCCATAACTATCAACAAGTAGGTGGTGGCATCCAGAGTAAATTATCTAGTTAAACAAAAAGAAAAACGTGGCGAGAGTGAGTGCAAGGATGTATATAGGCCAAAGAGCACTCAGCATTTAAATAAGCCAGAACTCGGTCAATTCTAAACCGAAGAGAGCCAGCAGTCTCTGAGCCGCTCCTCCTGATCTCAGAAAAAACACCTATCCACCTATAGCCAACAAGTCTCTGAGAGCCAGCAGTCTCTGAGCTCCTCAGCAGTCCCCTCCTCCTGATCTCAGGAACAACACCATCCACCTATAATTGAATAAATAAACACTGTTAAAGGCAGGGGAAGTGATATTTGTGACCGCTTCCTACTTAATGTAATTTATGTGATCCATCAGGCATAGACTGTAGTGTACACAGCCGATGTGAGGGACATGTCATGTCACCGACCTGTCCTGGAAGCCTGCAGTCTCTGAGAGCCAGCAGTCTGTGAGCTCCTCTGCAGTCTCTGGGCCCACAGTCCCCTCCTCAAAGTCTCAGGAACAACACAATCCACCTATAATTGAATAAATTAAACAAATAAACACTGTTGGGGAAGTGATATGTTTTGGTTAAAAACATATATATTTGAGCTGTATATAAAGATTTCTAAATGGAGTTTGTTCAGTAACAGGGGTCTCTCCCCATCTCTTTAATAAACAGAAAATACATTTTCATGTGCGTTTCCATTTTTAGCCCCATTTATCAGCTTCAATGTCATATTTTAGAGTGTTCCAGTTTCAATTGTCTACTAATTCCTTTGTGACTTAAAATTTCACTCTGTATCCTGTATGGATTCTGTCTTCTGATTGGATAAAATTGGTATCCCAACCTGAACATATGTTTTGTTTTCTGAAGAGCTGCAGAGTCGGAGAGCTCTACAAAAGAAATCGGAATATGAAGCCATTTAAAAATAACTTTAACGGAAGAAATCACTAAATGCAAATTTAATAACTGGACATGCAATGGTTGGTTCACCACAGCCAAGATGGTGCAGGCTAGTCGATTATAAATTGAATTATTAAACTCTTAATGTATAATGTAGGCATTTAGCTGACGCTCTTAACCAGAGTAATTCACAATAAACATGGTAACCGTGAAATGCAGAGACAGTGTTGTGAGCCTCAGTAAACTAGGATAATAGCGAAACCAAGAACATAGCATCAGTCTAAAACATCTATCAACTATCAAAATAATCTGTACATGGAAACTATGGGATACCAGGTAAACAACGACGTGATCATCTGTAAATAACCTGGCGAATTTTCAGATTACAAAGCAGCTCAACGTTATTGGTTGCCATTTCATAAAGTAGCGTCCGAGATGTATGGGCTTTAAGCTATCTTAATAAACAAAAACATAGTACTTACTCTCTGGAACGAAAGAACATCTCCGTGTATTACACTGTTCAGACCGCAGCACAGTGCACACAAACACAAGGAGAGTAAACATATGATGGTCGCAGCCTTAATACGTCATCAGTCTGCGCGCGCGCTCTGTCAGGCATCATTAAACAAACCCTGCACTCACAATAATAATGATTGTTATTATTGTATTATTATTATTAGTATTATTATTATTATTAGTATTATTATTATTATTATTATTATTATTATAATAATAATAATTATTATTATTATTATTATTAAGCTTACGTGGTAACAGAGTGGGCACTAAGGAAGAGTGGACACTTCCATGTCCATTTTCTCCAAAATCTTACAAGATAAAATGTTTAGAAAGTGGTCTTAACTAATGTAAAGTAGGCCTACACACGGTTAAAACATGCTTGATGATTCAATAATTAAGGCCTAATAGGCTATTTGATATTTCTAAAATTGCTACAAATCCTTAGCCTGGTAAACCCTCCCTCCGGAAATCTCATTTCTATTTGATTCACTCCTGGAATCAAATAGAAATGAGATTTCCGGAGGGAGGGTTTACCAGGCTAACAAATCCTGTGGCCAGTCATTTAAACAACGTGTATGCCCAATGCCCGAAATAAAATTAGATTGAAAATTCAAACGGTAAAAGACACGGGACTGTGAGTGACATGCCCAAGAAGCTTGACTTTTAAACTTTAGTTTTTTGGAAACAGGCTAGAATTAGGCAGTGGTGGGAAAGGTAGCATTTTCTACTTGAGTATCAATACTCTGTTAAAATTAAAATGTCCGTGTTCAAAATGTTACTTGAGTAGTAAGTGTTGGTGTCAACATAATACTTAAAGTACCAAAAGTAAAAGCACTCAAATGATTGAAAATGGCAGATCTACAAGCTCACAATGGTTGTTGTGCGCTACTTTTACTTTTGGTACTTTTTTGATGCCTCCTACTTTTACTCAAGTCCATTTTGAATATCTTGTAGGCTACTTGTAGTAGAGTATTTAGGGTAGCCTATTGATACTTTTACTTAAGTAGAAATATTTTTTACTTCTTCCATCAATGAGCTGTGAGCTTGTGAATCGGCTATTTTCGGTGCACACATGCTCCATGCAAGGGCTGTGTCTGTATGTACGACCAAGTTCAAGGTGATGCTGATTCGTGATTCCATCCAGTTGTATAATAATTATACAATATCAACATTTATTACACCTGAATTTCCCAGAATCGTGTATCTATCCAGACAGACAGACAGACAGACAGACAGACAGACATTGGCATTTAACTGATTTATTCCAAAGACACATACAATTGCAGAACATTAGCAGAATTTTGATTTAAAATGTAATAGTTTGTTTAAATGTAGAAACATATTTGTGTATAGCGATTGATGACTGAGCCAGTAGCCAAAGCTGTAACAACATCAACTTATAAACATAAAATGAAACTGCTGAAGTTGTTGTAGCGGTGCACTGATCGACCACCGGTTTTGGTTGTGGCGCTCTCCATGGTGCTGAACCAAGCCCACCATAGCGCCATAAATCTCTGCTGACCAATAGCATACACCCCGTCAAATAATGAAACAGTATAGCCTGCCAAGACATTGATTGATTGAAATAGCATTAAAACTTAAAACCTTAAAGAAAGACAAATAGCACCTGTCTTGCACAAAGTAGCAATACAAATACTCTGTTACAAGTAAAAGTCTGGAATATACTTAAAGTACCAAAGTTAAAAGTACTTGTTATGCAGAGTATCCCGTTTCACAAGTTATCATAATGTCTAAAATGGGGCTCGAGGCGAGGCCGACCGCGGGGGCCCTCGGGCGGTCCGTGGCAAGGCAACTAGGGCAGACGGTGCGTCTCAATATATATATATAACGGGCCGGCACAATGTCATAAATGAGTGTCCTATAGTCTCACTCAACAGCCGCACCGAGGAACCGCCGTAGCGTCGGATATTACCCGATGTTTGCTTTCTAAGCTTGATCTAGCCTTTGATTGCCTTTCAATAAAACCATATTTGATAGACATAGGTATCACCTACATGTTACTGATTATAGGGAATGTTATATTATTGTGATCCGTTGTTTATTTCCTGAGCAATGGAATCATGTTGCGGTGAAAACTCGAAAACGCTTGGACACTATACCGATGTTGGCTCCATAAGCTGTAGCCTTTGATTTCCTTTGAATAAAACCATATTTGATCAAGGAATTGACACTCTCACTTCTGGTGATCATAGGAAAATTAGAATCACAGATTTTCGTTGAGAATTAGCAGAGAGAGAGAGAGAGAGCGAGAGAGCGAGCCTGATGTTGCCATTCTGCGCCGTTGCGCGCCCGGCCCGACAGCGTATCCATTGCAACCAGAACCAACTGTACACCAACAAGGACAAAACGATAATAATAATTATTAGTATTATAATAATAGCATCAATTCGTTCACCATAATAAAGAATAGGATGGACGCACACTGTCGCACAGGCTATTATATCGCATATTCCAAGTAAATCCACCGTGCGTAAAGGTGAGTATAAGGATCTTGAGGGAACATTTTAGGATCTCGAGCGCTCAAGTTAATAAGACGTTAGAACGACATAAGGATCTTGAGGGCACGAGATAAGGATCTTGAGGGCACGACATAAGGATCTTGTTCCCTCACTTTATTATGATGTGGGAATGTCTTAGGATCTCGTGCGCTCAAGTTAATAAGACGTTAGAACGAGATAAGGATCTTGAGGGCACGACATAAGGATCTTGAGGGCACGACATAAGGATCTTGTTCCCTCACTTTATTATGATGTGGGAATGTCTTAGGATCTCGAGCGCACAACTTAGGATGTCGTGCGCTCGAGATAGGATGTCGTGCGCTCGAGATAGGATGTCGTGCGCTCGAGATAAAAAAAAATCTGCTCTATGGCCCTTTAGGGGCTCCGTAGAGCAGACAGGTGATAGTAGTGAGAAATCAAGCAATAACTTTCAAAATAAGAGCATCTCAAAAGCACCTCACAGAAACTTGAAATTAACATAAATGCAACGCACCTGAGTGATCTGACACACCAATCCAAATAACAAAATAAAAGCACAGTGCCTTGGGGTCATTTACAACCACCATGATAAAATTTCAATGTCTATACACGTGTAGAGAAACCTGTAGACGTGACACGGACTTATAACAAACCACTCCTAACATGATTGGCTGCTTGGTACACGAGACCGCTGATGATCCAATCATGTGTTGGGAGTTGTACACTTCATTTGCATACCGTACCGTATATAACCGTGCGCTACACCAATTTTCAGTCTTGGATTCAACTGCATCATGCTTGGACCCATTAATCTAGTGCCCGAGAAGGACTGTAAGAAAGCCGTCGCTAAGTTCGCTGCCAAGGGTGGCCCAGGCCACGGGCATCATGAACTCCTCCCTCAACGACATCTGTGAGCGCATCGCCGGTGAAGTCTCCAAACTGGCTAACTACAGCAAGTGCTCCACCATTACTTCAAGGGAGATTCACACCGCCCTCCACCTGCTGCTCCCCGGCGGCGGTGAGCTGGCCAAGCACGCCGTGTCTGAGGGCACCAAGGCTGTGACCAAGTACACCAGCTCCAAGTAGACTGCTTAATTCTCTCTAAACCCAAAGGTCCTTTTAAGGACCACCCATGTTATCCTTGAAGGAGTTGATTCAGTGGTGGCATTTTCTAACTGAAAATTGCATGTCAAATGGTATAGTAATCACATGGTGATAAAAACAAAAACGTGGTATAGGGTGGGAAACGGTGCAGGATGATGGGATTGCCCATCAAAACACAATCTCAAGTAAAATGGAGATTCTGCATCATTAGTTAGTATCCACACCGCTGGGCATGTATTTAATCTATTTATATGTTAATATTTGTTTTTATTCTTAGATGCATTTTATAAAATGTGGCAAACGCATCATTTTAATGACATCTAAAGGCCAGTCCACAGTCCAATGCAACCCCTTGCAACTGCAACTACTTGCAAACATAATCCCCAAATAGCACCGGTATGCAACTGGTCAGTCCACACCGCTGGCTAATATTACAATTGCTATAAAACCTGTGATAAACTGGTACATTTAGGTTTGATAATGAAGTACCGTGCATGTTCAAATCATGTATACTTGACATTATTCCTGGCTATTTTTGAAAACATACATTTATCTAAAAATAAATATATATATATATTTGCAATTTAACTTTGAGAGTTGTCCAAATTGTTTAGGTGCCCAGTCTGCCCACTTGACCTGTATCCTCCTCACCCATATGAGGCTGGAACAGTAACTGTGAACAGTCACTCACACATAGAAATTCTGTGCATAGTTAACAAACCACACAAGATCATTTGGCACCTTCCTCCCATCACCTGGACCATTATATCGCAAATGTTCTCTGACCCTGTGGGTCAGTGTCTCATTAAATGGGAACAAGCGTTAATATTATCACAAAATCATAGATAGCAATCTATAACACAGATAATAATCACGCCAGACAAAACAGATATAATGGATATTATATATTTTTTGTCTAGTCTAACTTTTCATCAGGGTGGAAAGTTAATGGATATTATATTTTTTGTCCACAAAACATACATTAACCCATATATATACTTTGGCTATTTGAAAATAGCCGATCTACAAGGTCACAACGCGTCGTTTTGCGATGCGTTGTGAGCTTGTAGATCTGCAATTTTTTTAGACATGACAAACTTACATACTGCATAATGAGTACTTTTACTTTTGGAACTTTAAGTATAATTTGGTGCCAATACTTTTGTACTCTTACTCAAGTAAATTTTTTACACCAAACTTTTACTTGTAACAGAGTATTTCTACATTGTGGTATAAATACATTTACTTAAGTAAACAATGTGAGTACTTCTTCCACCACTGGGGCTATGACATGAAACCCCTCCAACATCGCTAACACTCAGCATGAGTATCCATCCACCCTGCTGAACCACAGGGGCGCCCGCTGGTGCTCAGGGTGGAAGTGCTCAGCTGACATTTTCTCTTTATTCTCTCTACAGGGTGACTGCATCCTCACCAGACATCAGCTATTATATTCAATCATGTATTGACAAAACCAACAGTTCCAAACACTACACTAAATTTCCAAACACTGAATCCTCATAATGGGTGTTGATGTAGCACGTGGAATCCTCATAATGGGTGTTGATGTAGCACGTGGAATACTTAACACATGATCGCATCGCGGCAAGATCAGCGTTGGTAACTCTGTCTTTCAAAAGGTCTGGACAGTCCTACTGGGATTACCCCGACGGGGAGGGAGTTGGTTTAAGAACACCGTATAGGTGCTTCTGGCTTCACTGTTACATAGCCATTATGTGACCTATCTATTTCTGCTGTTTTGCTTCCTGAAGTAACTCCAGTGCCTCCTTGACCACAGCGAGTTGTACCAAATCCTCTGCAGCCACCGTGACTGGCGGCTGAGTTTCATCCATGTTTAACATGGCGTGTTGTTCAAATTTTCAAAAATAGCAGATCTACCAAGCTCACAACGTGTCATGAGTTTGTAGATTGGCTATTTTCGCTATTCGTGTAATCCCTTGGGAAGATACAGGAAAGATTAACACCCTTGGTCGTTTTATTACTCCCCTCACCCAGGGCAAATCAAGGCTGGGCATGTGAAAACGTTGCCACCAGGCAGAACCTTTGTATGCACATATTTCAACCTTTTAATGTCTCTTCATGAAGTAATGCCCTAATTTGTCATACTAGTGTCACACTTAAGTAGCAAAAATAGCCGATCAACAAGCTCACAGCACTTTGCATTGCAAGTGGTGATGCGTTGCAAGCTTGCAGATCTGATATTGTTGAACAAAAAAAATCTAAGTTAAAGTGAAAGAGAATGTGGTTAAGTGTGTGTGGGTTTTATAAATATTGTAACCAATGAAAAGCATTAACAAGAGCTTGTGACTAAATAACAACTACAAGGGATCTATTGGAACGCAGGTTATTTTTTCGATTTCCTGAAAAGTAACCGTTTTGTACATGGTTTCCACCGACAGTGTTGATAACCAACCAATATAAAGACAGATGAGAAATCTGAGGGGTGAAACATTTTTCACTTGATTTTATGATCCATAATAGTTGTAATCCTTCAGTAATGGACTAACCAATATTCTATACACTGTCCACAGAGTACTCAGATATAAACTCAAGTTCATATCGAGATAGGCAGTATTTTCTTTAAATGAAAAAGGCACATACTGTACAGTCAACGCACTGCTAGCAAAACCCAAGCAAAATAAATATTAAAAAGTCAACTAAGGTAAACGCAGCCATATCCATAACCCTAAATGAAGGTATTAAAAGATGAAAACAGATGTCCATTTGGTTTACTAAAATGATGCATTTCTACCTCCACCTGATCAGATATGTATAATAATAATAATAATAATAATAATAATAATAATAATAATAATAATAATAATAATAGTGTAACCTTTAGTTGTTGTAGTAGTACATTTGCACATACTGTATACCTGGACATTGTCCTAGGCATTTAACCCATCATAACTATTAGGAGTAGTGTTCAACTATTGAACAGCGCCCGGGGAGCAGTCAGGGTTTAGTGTCTTGCTCAAGGACACTTCGACATTAAGCCAGGAGTCAGAGATCAAGCCGCGGTCCCAAACATCCGCTTTATCTCCTGGCCCACTGCCGCCCCTCGAATCATCAAGCTTTGGTGACTATAATAAATTTGACCCAAAAGGACACAAATCCTCACAAAATCGTACGCCATCTTGGGGAAAAAATTTATGGAAAGTGGGAGCCTCAGATTTTCTCCATCAAGGTATGTTCACAAGCATTTAATTACAAGCGCCAACCATCGCCTTCTTCACATTCGAACCCGATGCGAAGCGACAGCAAAGCTCACAGAAAGCGTTCACCTTATAAAAAGCGCGGATCTGATCTGCTTTTTCGGCCAAGCACAGCACTTCCAAAAGCTTTTTCTTCTTTTTTTTTGCGCCATGGGCGCAACAAAAAAAATCCCAAACAAAAAATGATATGTGTGAACATGATTATGTTCAGATGACTGCGTTAGAGGCCATGGCCTCACTTTGAGTGTTTGCGAACGCGGGAGGAGGCGCGGCGAAGCCGCGCCTCCGACCAAGTGGAGCTTACTATGTAACCCTGCTTGGGTTGTGTCTCTGTATCTCTGTATCTCTGTGTCTCTGTGTGCACTGCCTGTGTGCAGCTCCTCTGAGATAAGTAAATGTCCAATTTAGACGTACCATACATCAAATGAAAGGTCTTTGAAAACTGAACACACCTGTCAAGGTTGCGTTTAAGCCCGCCCCTTCCCCCGGAAGCCACGCCCCGGAGAAGGCTCCTAAAAACTCCCCATTGAAACCCCATGTTAAATGAAAAGTGCCCGAATCGCTCCCAAACTTTTTCTACCCCCCCTAAGTGGGGGTCTACGAACAAATACATCGGGCTCGGATTTTGGCTCCGCCCCCCGGAAGTGGGTGAAACAGGCACTTCAAACACTTTGTTGAATTGTTCAAAAACATTCCAAGTTTTTTTTTTGTGAATTTGTATTTTTCTAAGATGCTCCTTTTAACGCAGATTTTTTTTTTATTGGTTACTTTTTTTAAAATATTTTTTTTCATTCTTTTTTTCTTTTTTTGCGTTCGCTTACCGCGTTCGCGCGTCTTACTTGTACGGTATGTGCCCAAAAAATAATGACCTGAAAATGTGTCTCTCAGTCAGTCAGAGAGAGCAGTCTATAATCTTGCCGTGTTACAATGAAAAATACACAGTTTTTGGTCTGCAGATAGGTTGTCCATATGCTTTTAGGTCAAGAGAGTTTCACAAATCCATTAAGAGCAGCCCCGTCCTGAGAAAGACAGCGGCACTCAGAAACCGTCAACCAGATTACTTGGCAGTCTCTGTGTGAAGACACTTGAGCTGCTCTGTGTGTGTGTTTGGTAGAGGATGGTTCTCAGTCTCCTCTTCTGCTCTGCTCTCCTCCACCCAACCCTCGTTCCCCTTCTCCGTTTGCTTCTTCTCCGCTTTGGTCTTGAACCTCAGTCCGTGGCCTGTGTGGACAACAGAGACAGGTTATATATACACCACCGTTTCCCAAAACACTGGGTCGGGAAAAGTTAAAGTTACAAAAAAACTAAAAACATTTTCAGAAATTGAAGGTAGGGTAAGTGATTTTCTTTGGTTAAAATAAGTGTTAAATAGCTCTTTATTCTGATAGTACTCATTGCTATAGAGTGTTTGTTCAGTAAAAGGAGTCTCCTTGTCTCTCCAGCTCTTTATAAAACAGAAAATGCATTTTCGTTTCAGTTTCATTTCCAATTTTATCCAATCAGGATAGAGAACTCAATCAGGATATAGATTAAAGTGAAATTGGAAGTGATGACACTAAGAAATGAGCAGGTAAAATTGGAACTGGAACACTATAAAAAGGAAGCTTAAAAATGGGTACTTTCTCCTGATTGGCTGAGATTTTGACACCTACCGGAAAATGTATTTTCTGTTTATTAAAGAGCTGGAGAGACGGGGAGACTCCTGTTACTGAACAAACACTCTATAGCAATGATTACTATCAGAATATAGTGCTTTAACCTTTTAACAAAATACTTTTTGTTTTAACCCAAAGATATCACTTACCCTACATTTAAATAGAAATCTTTCAACAGAATGTCTTAAAAAAAAAGGTTTTCAAAAAGGAGTGGAAATCAAAACGTGTCACGGAGCGACAAATTGTGACCTTACAGATGGACGATTTTCACTGATTTGGGTCCCAGGGTATTGAGCTAAACAGTTTGGGAACGACTGGGTTGCACAATATAGATGAATCTCGGCATGCTGTGGTTCTCCCATGGGCCAACGTTTTAGTGAGCGATGGCGAGTTCTCGTCCTCACAGGACAAAACAAATATAATCGAGGCTATTTCGCAAGGGCACGGCCCTTTGTACAGGACCATGTTTAACCAGAACACTGGGTGGCGCTGTATTCAAAAGCACCAATCATCTCAGGCCTGCCTCACAAGGACCACAATGACACCATCTTCCTTTCATACATCTATCAAATGGGCCATTGATGAGTTTTCCTTGTGTGTGTGTGTGTGTGTGTGTGTGTGTGTGTGTGTGTGTGTGTGTGTGTGTGTGTGTGTGTGTGTGTGTGTGTGTGTGTGTGTGTGTGTGTGTGTGTGTGTGTGTGTGTGTGGACTTACTTGGACAGTCGGCGACCTCTTTGTAGGCCTTCTTCTTGCAGCAGGCTCGACAAAGGTCGAAGACACACTTATTTCCCTACAAAGTGAAAGACGGTGCTTTAGAGAGCAGATTCAGTTTCCCAATATGAAATTATGTTAATGGGACAATGGGATGAATGTAGGTAATCTACTTAGTTGACTGGGGTCCTCCAGGGGTCTATACTTGGTCACCTCCTAAGCCCCCCCTATAGCCAATCTACATACAGCCAATCTACATAATTTATAGCCAATCTACAAGCTCACAATATCCCTTTTCAACATGTATAGAGAACCCCATATGTAAAATGTGTTAAAAGAAAGTCCTTGCCGAGCAGTACTGTAGCAAAATTTGGAATATAACATTAACTCCCTAGCAGTTGATATGCATTAGGACCGCGGACCCAAATGTGATACAATTTTGATCGCTCGGACCCCCAATCTACACTGTAGTATCAACTTAACTCTGAGAGCGTACAAATGGAACCAAACGGACCCGTTAGGGTCCGTTTGGTTCCATGTGCATGCTCTCTGAGTCCATTTGGTTCCTATAACTATATAAATCATTTGGTTGGGGACCCCCAGGAACCCCCTCACGGACCAATGGGGGTCCCCAGACCCCACTTTGGGAACCGCTGACTCACATGACTCACCTTTGGGTTCCCACACTGTTCACACTTGATGTACTTTGCTACAAAAGAAGAAGAAAAAAAGTCATTTTGTTGCCTT
>NC_137615.1:9291302-9294660 GCF_963280865.1 Gymnoscopelus braueri
TGCTGGATGTTGCCGTTGGCGAAGACCGGTATGCTCACTGCTTTCCTGTTGCACGCACATGCACACACAGTAAATAATGTCACTTGACACGCAGCACCATCTATTACACTTCATTGATTTCATTGCATCTTTTTACAGCATGGCTCCGAGGGGCCAAGCGGTCTGCGAGTGGGTCTGCGAGTGAGTCTGTGTGTGTGTGTGTGTGTGTGTGTGTGTGTGTGTGTGTGTGTGTGTGTGTGTGTGTGTGTGTGTGTGTGTGTGTGTGTGTGTGTGTGTGTGTGTGTGTGTGTGTCAGGGTTAATTTGGCAAAACCACAAGACCAGCACCACATTTCTTGTGCATGCTGCCAGTAGGCCAAGGAGTTACATACTGTACAGTATATCTTACTTCTTGTATATTTAACCCATTAAGACCTGAGGCGATTCTTTAAAAAAATCTAAATCCTAACAGTTTTTTGATTTTTTTTTTTAAAAAAAACATTTTTTTCACGATTTTTCAAAAATAGCAGATCTGCAAGCTCGTAGCGCGGCACTCGGTGCCGCGCTATGAGCTTGCAGATCTGCTATTTTTGAATAGCCCAAATAAATCTAAAGTGACACAGATGCGTTCCCAGGTATTAATGGGTTAAGTTGAATCTTCCTATAGAAATCAATGGCGGTCAGATAGGGCTGAAGCTTGCCCAAATATGGAGTCATACGTCATAGACTGGCCATCACTTGTTATTGGACCCGTCTTGTTCAAATCAGTTGGGACGAGCATCCTCTCAGCCATGGTGTTTGTACTACTCACCGCACAGCCTGGATGTGCTCCCAGCAGGCGATGCCCGTCACGGTTCCTTTCTGGTCTTTGGTGCGGCCATGAACTGTCAGCAGCTGCGACAGAAATGAGATGATTGTTGGGCGTTCAGGTTTTACAGGTCTGGTGGTACAATGGATGAGCTTAAAAATATACAGTTCAAGATGATGCAAACCAACTGTGCCGGAATTTGTCATTACGGATGTTCTGGCACCACCGTGTGTAACAGGTAGTAATGTGTGTGTGTGTGTGTGTGTGTGTGTGTGTGTGTGTGTGTGTGTGTGTGTGTGTGTGTGTGTGTGTGTGTGTGTGTGTGTGTGTGTGTGTGTGTGTGTGTGTGTGTGTGTGTGTGTGTGTGTGTGTGTTGGGTTGACAACCTAGGATCATATGCAGAGCTGAATAAAATGTATTGCATTAAATACCTGACAACCAGCCTTCTCTAGCATCTGGGCGTAGCGCACCGTCTTGTCCATCTCCTTGAACACACGGATCTTACATGTGATGGGAACAGACAGCTTCTCGTGGGCCAACTTGACTATGGAAAAAAGAAAAGCAGGATGTTAACAGCAGGTATATATATATATACTGTAAAATCCTGAGTGGTATAAAGCTCCAATCTGGGGAACTTATCTGCAACTCCACCACCAATCTGTATCGGTGGAGCATTAATACGATATAACTAGCAGCACATCTGCAGTGGTTAGGAGGTGGGTGGTCTCGCTACTCTTCCATTGAGAAATGTACGCCCCCTGGTGTCGGGTAGGAGTCGGGACACCCTACTGGTTGATAAGTAGTACTGCCTGAAGCTCAGTAGCGCAATATGTTAACACATTGGGTTTTGGCCGTACTAACGTTGAGTGCCAAAACCGTATATTTACGTTTTTTGAAAAAAAAAAAAAAAATTCCTTCACAGCACCAGGAGATATCATTGTTCGAAGATTTAGACTCCAATCCACTTCCTGGTTAACTTATGACTTCAAAAGCCTGTATCTCGGCTCCCGAGTACTTTTTTTTTTTTACAATGTTAATTTAACTATTTTCAACTGGCTGCAACTATGGAACGGATTACCGAATGTTTTTAATTTTTTTCCCCCGATTGTACGAGACCTGTATGTGTGTAATGAGGGGATCACCGTGAGGACGTCGATCACTGAAAATATTTTATGACTACTTGAAAAAGGTTCAAAAATGGTAAAAAATCCCGGCACTCAACGTATAATATTTTAATAAACCTCTGGCACCCCAAGTGTTAAGATGCCTGATTGGCAGAGCGGTAGAAATGTGATCTCCCATGCGGGAGACCTGGTTCGAATCCCAGGTAGGACATTAAAAGTTATGGATTGCAGCTTTAATTTAACATTTCATTTAGTACAAATGTATGTGCCGAGTTACAAATGTCTAAGGGTTCATTTGGTTCCTTTTTGAACACTCTCTCTGAGTTATATTAACAGTCAGTCATTGTAATTGTGTAGGTTTACAATGCAATGGTGAAGTAATTCCATACTGCCAGTAAAGATTGGTATCTTCCATCAACCTTCTTCTTAGTGCAAACAAAAAAGTTTGCAGTTAATTGCAATACATATTGAGATCGCAATAACGACTAATGTTAATTTAAATGATCAAGAATCTGAAATAACATTTAATAAATAAGAGCACAGTCAGAGATGAAGGATACATGTGTGCCCAAAAGTATTGCATTGAATAAAAAATAACAATTAAGATTTAAAAAAATGCTATATTGTATAAATACAAAGGATTTTTTTCAACCATTAAGTGCAGCCCTAAAGCAGACTTACTCATTTTCTCCAGCAGCTCCCATTCATCTTGAAGGAAAACTCCATAACGCCCTTAGAAAGATAAAGCGAACAGAATTAAAGGTTCATTCCTGTGTGCCTTGCATAAAGGGGCGTACAATTATATTACACTATGTGAGCTTTAGACCCTTTTTAAACCCCTTACTCTCTCTTGTGTTTTACATTTACACTGTGGAGAGAGTAGCTCTACTTCCTCTGTGTTTTCCTCAACATGCAGTGAGAGTAGCTCTACTTCCTGTGTTTCCTCTACATGTGGTGGAGTACCTCTCTTTGCTATCATCTGGGGACAGCCCAGGTTGAGGTCGATGGCGTCACAGTGGTCCTGGGCCAGAAGAGCAGCCTGCACAAACACCTCTGGGTCGTTGGCACAGAACTGAGACACAACAAACACAGAGGACCGCGGATTACACACACACACACAACCTCTATATTTAGATATTCAGAATGTCATATATAATGTGTCATATATAATGTGTCATATATAACGTGTCCTCCGCATCATGTGCCATGAATACATTCGGTAAATTTGTCTATTTAAAGTTACCCACCGTATCATTAACTGCTCAATTTACAATTGCTTGAGAGTTTATGAGGTGTGTGTGTGTGTGTGTGTGTGTGTGTGTGTGTTAGGGATGGGCAATATTATCGATATCACGATATATCGCGATATTTTATTTCGCGATACTGTATCGCGATACTGTATACTGTATCACGATTAAAAAAAATAAAAAAAAAAAAAAAAGTTTTTT
>NC_137615.1:9294860-9389860 GCF_963280865.1 Gymnoscopelus braueri
GTGTGTGTGTGTGTGTGTGTGTGTGTGTGTGTGTGTGTGTGTGTGTGTGTGTGTGTGTGTGTGTGTGTGGTGTGTGTGTGTGTGTGTGTGTGTGTGTGTGTGTGAGCGTGCCCTCACCTGTGTGATGAGGGGCCTGTCCTCCGGACACACTTCATTGTAGAGGTTGTCTTTGCGGTAATTGGCGTCGCGGACAAACACCTGGGCGTGCAGCATGGGCGTGTAGCACAGCTGGGCGCCGTGGCGCCGGCTCAGTAAGCGCCAGGCCAGCTCACTCTGGTCCACCATGGGCGCCACCACGAAGCGCGCACCCTTCAGTGTGCTCCTCCAGAAGTCAAAGCCCTGGAGCTTCGCCATCACAGCTCTGCCTGCTACCACAGAAGGAGAACAGTATTATATGTATTACCAGTGCTAATGATGACATAAACTTACTGCTAATGCCAATACAAATAATAATAACAACAATGATAGACAGCAATTTTGGAAACAGTGTTAATGATGACATAATACTGCTAACGCCAATACAAATAATAATAATAACAACAATGATAGACAGCAATTTTGGAAACAGTGTTAATGAGCTATAGTAATCAATTGAAGGAAAACAAACTACAAGAGGAAGGCACTATGAGAGAGATTGAGAGATACAGAGATAGAGAGAGAGCGAGATAGAGAGAGAGAGAGAGACACACACAGACAGGCACTTGTTTATACAATAGTATTAGGGTTATAAAGCACATTGTGTACACAGTAAACCCCAGTGTGTTTGACATTAAATGACAACAAAGGATGTTTAAACATGCATTTTGCAAATACGTTTGCAACGGTTTTGTTTTCGTTCTTGTTGTTGATAAAAACAATAATTGATAGTAATAATACATTTGTTTTATTTGTAATAATTATTTAAAAACAGACATAACAATAATAATGATACATTAGTAATGAATTATACATATGTATGCAATATGCATCATGTAGACCTAATAATATGCATTGTAAGACATGCAGGTGCATACAATATATCTCATCCACCCACACATGGACATGATTGCAGCATCCATGACCATTGCTTCTGTGATCATATCATACGGTTTAATAGTATTAGTATTAGTTTTTTATTATTATTAGGGAATTCAATTTAGGTTTCACAGACATGATATATGCATGTACAGTTATATTTATATCCCCTTTTTTTTTTACATTTTTACCCGGCATTGTCTCTGTATATAAAACGAACAGCCACAAAAAAGAAAAAAGAGAAAAGAATATATATATATATATATATATATATATATATATATATATATATATATATATATATATATATATATATATATATAATCATACAGGTACTCACAGACTTGAAATATAATAAGAAAAATTACTGGGGAGGGTGTACACTGTTGATAGAAATAAGTTAAATTTAACAAAAAGATTGAAATAAAATTAAAAATAAATAAATAATTTAAAAAAAGGAAAAAGGAGAGAGAAAGGGGGGAAGAACGGGGGGAGGGGAAGATAGGTAGGGTGGGGGGGGACTCAGTCAGGGGGTAGAGTTTGTAGTGAATTGAAATAAGTGATAAATGGATCCCATTTATGGGAAAACATAGCGGAATTGCCCTTTACGGAATATTTAATCTTTTCCAGCTTGATATAATACATTACATCCCTGAGCCATCTGGACGTGGATGGGGCTTTAGACGATTTCCATAGAAGTAAAATATACAGCGTCTCGCCAATAAAGATGTGAAAGCTAGTACATCTGATTGTATGGAATTGGTCCGAGTAACACAACCACTTGTGACCCCAAATGTGGCTAATAGGGGGGTTCCTGTGTATTTCAAGACCCAAAACCTTGGACAAAGTATCGAAGTAATCGTTCCAAAATGTGTTAAGTTTGGAGCAGAAATAAAACATAGGAGTATTAGTATTAGTATAGTAATGGTATTCCTTTTCAACTGTTTTATAGACTATAGTCTAACCCATTGGTTCTCAACCAGTGGTCCTTGAGGGGGTTCCAGGGGGTCCCCAGACAAATTAATAGTTAGGAACCAAAGTGAACCTTGTGTGTCCGTAACTCTAAGAGTGTACAAATGGAACCAAATGGACCCTAACGGTTCCATTTGTACACTCTCAGAGTTAAATGAGCGCTGATGATGATACTACTGTGTAGATTGGGACCCCCAAGAAAACAAAATGGTTGAGTCCCTGGCATATATTTTCAAATGGTGGTCCCTGAGCTAATTATGTGTCAATTTGGGGGTCCTTGACACTAAAAAAAAGGTTGAAAACCACTGGTCTAACCTAATCCCCTTTATTAATAGAATACGCAGGAGTCAGGTAACCTGACGCTTCCAGATCAAAGAAGCTGCGTCACACATTTGTTTCACAGCTTATTTGAGAAACGTAGTTACTCAATACCGCCCCCATCTGGCAGAGTCAGGACCACGATGGAAACAATATCCCATCAGGGCTTTTTGTGTTATCCTTTTAGAACCCTTTTTTATAATCGTACCACACTGTACTATTAAGTGATTGAGAATCACTGCTAGAACCGTAAAAAATCTTCTCTTATGGGGGTCCTTGGCATATCTTTTCAAATGGGGGTCCGCGGGCTAATAAGTGTCAATTTGGGGGTCCTTGACATGAAACAGTTTGAGAACCCCTGGTCGACTACACATAGAGATAGAGCACATGTAATGCAGTGCATCCAACATGTACAGTTATGGTTGTAAAACACATCATGTAATAGTCTATAGCTTATTCTCAAAGCACAAACATGGACGAGCAATTGCATAACGTAGGTAGCCTACGTCGTCTTTCCCCCATCATGTTTATTACGATGTGTTAATTATTCATCAAACGTTTAGCTTTGGGAATGTATTTACCTTTTTGACAAAATGTTGGAAAACCGAGGCTGCTTCCACGTTGGTGTAACTGTCAAATGCGACCGACGGGAAACAACACGGCAGAGGTAATCAGTTCCGACGGCGACTGTCTGTGTCTATGGATGAAATGTTATGTATGTATGCACAGTGGTGGGAAAAGTACTCACATGTAAAAGTAATACTGCATTGTAGAAATACTCTGTTACAATTAAAAGTCCGGAATTAAAAATGTACTTGAGTAAAAGTACAAAAGTATTGGTATCAAGATGTACTTAAGTAAAGTAAAACAATTATTATTATCATTATTTTAAGCAAAACAATTATTTTTGTATTTATTTTTTTAACTCAGACTTTTATAAGTAGCCTACAGTACTTGAGTACATAGTTATTTTTCACTACTGATCCTGAGACTTTTTGACAGATTCTTTGTGGCACAGATGCAACAAGATGCTCACCAGGTAGGCTACTAAGGAGTCCAGAGTGCGACAAGAAAATATCCATCACACCATCACACCACCGGTTGATACAAGGAAGGCTGGCTCCATGCTTTCATGTTGTAGATGACCCTACCATCCAAATGCTGCAAGCAGAGATCTAGACCAGTGGGTTTCAACCAGGGGGTCCCTAATCTCTCAAGAACAGATTCTGCACTGAACAAACAGCAGAGGTCGCTGTTTTTCATTTTCAGTTGGACCTGGGTTCCCAGATTGGGGGGTCCCCAGCTAAATGAGTTAACATAGCATCACAATCATTTTAACCACCTAGCTTTGGCTATTCAAAAATAGCAGATCTACAAGCTCATAGCGCGGCACCGAGTGCCGCGCTATGAGCTTGTAGATCTGCTATTTTTGTAAAATCCTGGAAAATGTGTGCAAATCTTTGAATATGTATTTTTAAAGCGAACATTTTTAACTCAAATCTTTACTTCTGGGGGTCCCTGGCACAAAACATTTTCAGATGGGGGTCCGCGGCCAAATGTATATCAATTTAGGCATCCCTGGCATGAAAAAGGTTGAAAACCACTGATCTAGACTCTTCAGATCAGGCAACATATTTGCAATCTTCAATTTTGATGATGAGCATGTGCGAATTGTAGCCTCAGTTTCCTTTTCTGACAGGAAGGAGAGACAGGTTTTCTGCTGCTGTCGCCCATCCTTCTCAAGGGTCAATGTGTTGAGCAATAACAGAAAGCAGAAAAGACAAGAGTATAGAGCCCTGAGGGACTCCGCTCAACCAAATAGGATCAAAGGAGGTTGTGCACATCCAAACAACGTTTGAAGGCAGGTGCTGGTCCCAAAACCAGATCAAACGAGAAGCAAGAAGGACCGCACAATGTGGAACCCTTGAAGTGACTTTTTATTAAGGCATCCAAAAGCAAGTCAAGTTCACAACCTGTTGATGTACGTGTATAAGCTTGGAACAATTTAAGAATGGACTGTGCCCCACCTCAAAACAATTGTCCAGTTGTCTATATATCATAAGAACTATGAGACATCATACAGTGTGGTGTCATTAATCAAGATTGATGTAGGCCTATTGTTTATTTGCACTAGGCCTATTCATTTAGGGCAATTCATTTAAATCATTGTTGCCATAGAGAGGTTAGAACTGACTTGCCCATTTTCTCACCAAAGCAGTTGTCCTGAACCGTCGATTCTACAGATATATACTGATGACATCAGGGATCTCTATATATGGGCATAAAAGGGAGAAGATAGGGAGATCTCCGTAATATGGTAAGGACACAGGTAGACATACGAGTACAACGGGCAACCTGACAATGTGTACGACGGGTTCAACAAGTATTAAAGAACCCTTGCATCCAGAGTAAGCTGGTGTCCATTATAAAATTCAAGTAAAAACTTTCAAATTGTATTTAAACAGTGATTCTCAAATATCATAAAAACATGGTGTTACTTATTTGGCCTGCAGTGCAATGTGGCACTGATCAGTCCAGCAGTTTGAGAGATTAACTCCGGAGTCCAGACAGACAGACAGACAGACAGACAGACAGACAGACAGACAGACAGACAGACAGACCATTCCATTTTTTGTCCCTATCAACCAGACCGTGTAGCTCTGAGCTGCTTCTGTCCCTAACAACAGGAACATCAATAATAACAATAATATCAACCCAAACTGACCACTTCGTCTATGACGATAGCAACGTGTCATCTTAATGTTGAGGCAAATCAATAGAGATCATGGACAGCAGAGGCACATATAACAGCGGTTTTACATTTGAGTATTTTAGATATGTTTGAAGGCCACAGGGCTGAAGGGCCAATGCACTTGAACACATTAAAACCTGAGGCCGATTATAAAAATGTCTTCTAAATCCTAACAGTTTTCTGAAAATGCTGCTATATCAGTGATGTTCACACTTTTTCATGTCAAGGAACTCCAAAATGATGTGTCGACCCCCATCTAAAAATATTTTGTTCCAGGGACCCCAAGAAGCAAAGATTTGAGTTAAAAATGTTCGCTTTAAAAATATGTATATATTCAAAGTTCAATTTGAAAAAAAGATTGGAGATCTACAAGCTCACACGGCATGAAGTGACACGTTATATGAGCTTGTATATCTTCTATTTTTGAATAGCCAAAGTATAAAATAATCGTTAAAGTGGTTAAAATAAAAAGTTTTAAAGCTTAAAGTACTTCCCTTAGAAGTATATCTGCCACAGAACACGGTCGCCAATTAGTTTCAAATCATATCTATATTATTAGATAGTACAGAGGATGTTTAGCATACAGGTCATAAGCCAGATGTGCACCAGCTATCATCAGAGGTTCTTAGAATAGAAGTGCTGAGTCATTGTGAACGTGCACTCTTGAAAATGCAGGATTCACCAGTTGATTTAGATTTGTTCCCAGTGAACACAGTGGCTAGCTCACGAGGCTGGACTTGTTCTGTCCCGTGCCTTCCATTACTATGGCAATGATAAGGTACGACACCGAGCCAATCTCCATAATCAGAACATTGAACATTTGAAAACAAAAAAAAACATTGAGTGGTAGTTAAACACTGAGCATTTAAAAAAATGGACCTATAAGGACCCATTTTTTCACTCTCAGAGTTAAACAATGAGGAGTTTGCTGTAATTCTAAAGGGTGATCGAGAATTGGGCACGTTTGTTTGTGGGGGAAATGGGCGCATATGCCTCGTTTTACATTTCAGAACCCATTTTCTAAACATTAATGAACATTGAGGTGCAGTATTAGCATTCAATGTACAACATTTACATTTACATTTACATTTACAGCAGACTCATTTTGCCCTCCATAATGGTTCCTAAAACACAAGATATTGTGTCAAGCATACATAAACAGACAGGATTTACACAATTTCTCCGCTCAAACGTCTTTGGAAAATAATGTACCCTTGATATGATATAGCTATTAAATACTTTACCAACTAAACTAAACTAAACAAACTTAAACTACAGCTGCCTTCCCACTTTGTAAAAAGTGCCCAATTCCCCCCCTGAGCCCACTTCACAAAAGTTCCTGTATTCATTTCCAGGCCTTTCTGCTTCATCAGTTACAGAGATAGCGTTACGAGACACAGAAGCAGAGATACTGTAGACAAGCGAGGGGAGGGCACGTAGGTCACGTAGAACACTCATGACACAAATGTAAACCCTCCATTGTTATGATTGGCTCTAACAAGCTGCCAGGCTTCCTCAAACAATGAATTGCTTGATTGTTTTGTTCAGGCTGAGGTGTTTTATAGGCATTCCACCCACACATTGTCCGTCTATTATTTGCTACAACAACCTTGTCAGAAATGTCATATCTAAAATAAATATTTAAAAAGAAAAAGAAACATGGCGCAACTGCAATTGTATGCAGTGTAACATGTACTGACGTGTGGTCATTGTATCGTATACAATGCTGGTACTCACTCAAAACCCTACAGCTGATCCAGAATGCAATGGTGCATTGGTGCAGCAAGCCTGGTCTTCAACCGCCATACATTTTCACGTGTCTCCCCACTTCTACGTTCCCTTCAGTGGCGTCCGGTTGCTGCCCGCACCCGATTCAACACACTGGTGAGGGCCTACAAGGCGATCAAGAGCATGGCACCCCCTTACCTTTAAGACATCATCCAACCCTTCCCACACACTTATATCAGTTAACACAGGACATCTATACCCTTCCCTTTCTTACAACACCCTGGTCTTAGACTCCTCTCCCTTGTGGTGCCGTGGAATGACCTCTGACACCATCACCCCCCAATCCGAACTGCATGCTCACTCCCCATTTTCCACCGGAGTCTGAAAACTCACTTCTTCAGACTCCACCACACCCCCCTAGCACTCCTCATTCATTCCTTGTACCACTACTCTTTGCTTATTTTTTACGGGGTGGTTCTGAAACAGGTTAGCTGTCAATGGTCAGACGTATGTAAATTCAGGGAGTGTGTGTCTGGCTGGCTGGCTGTCCGGAGGTAATCTCACAAAGCGCTGGACCAATCAGCGCCACATTTCTTGTGCACACTGCCACTAGACTAGACTAGACCATAAATCCCCACTTTTGTTCACATTATTTGTTCAAAATTTTTGAAATATTTAACTTGAACTTTTCTTAATAACTTAGAGATTTCTGCTGGACAACAGCGATGTCGTACTCGCAGCCTATTCCACTGTTTCTCAGCGTCAGGTCCGGAGACCATCAGGGGTCAAAATGGACCATTATGGCTCTGTAACTCTGCCAGTGTACGGAACCAAATGGACCCTTACAGGTCCATTTGGTTCCATTTGTACACTCTCCGTTAAATTAACACTGATTTAACAGTGTATTGTTCAGTTCAGTTCAGTTTATTTTCAGCATTGTTTGGACAAAAACAAATACATATCTGTGTATAATATACTACAGTGCAATTTAGAACAAGTACACCACAATTTGGTGCCACGGTGGCACAGTCTCAAAAGTCCATGGTACAGGTAGTCACGTCCATTTGGCATAATAAAGTGTCCAAAATGCCGAAAAAGGGGACAGGGAGAAGCATAGAGCTTATCAAGCGAGATTGTAGATTGGGGTCGCAGACAGAAAAGGGGGAAAACATATATAGGCCCTAAAATGTATATATATATGTTTCATGGCCTGCCTAATGCATATCAAACTGAGGGTTCTTGAAATGAAAAAGGTTGAGAATCACTGACCTATTTCCAGTATATTGCATCTTGGTTGTATGATTCTACTAGACTAGAAATAAAGCAAAAGCAAGTATTCTATTCTAAATAGTCCTCTCTCATTCATAGCCAGTGGTGGAAAAAGTACTCAAATGTTTTACTTAAGTAAAGTATCAATACTGCAATGTAGAAGTACTCTGTTACAAGTAAAAGTCTGGAATTCAAAATATACTTGAGTAAAAGTACAAAAGTATTGGTATCAAAATGTACTTAAAGTACCAAAAGTAAAAGTACTAAAATGTTTGAAAATAGCAGATCTACAAGCTCACAACGCGTCGCATCAGCCTAGGTATAAAATAGGGCTAAAGTGGTCAATGTATGTTTTATAATGTAATAATTCTACAAAGTAACTAGTAACTAAAGTTTTCAAATAATTGTAGTGGAGACAGTAAAAGTACAATATTTGTCTCTCTCTGAGATGTAGTGGAGTAGAAGTAAAAGTAAAGACAATTGGAAATACTCCAGTAAAGTAAAAGTACCTCAAAATTGTACTTAAGTACAGTACTTGAGTAAATTTACTCAGTTACTTTACACCACTGTTCATAGCCTATCTGCTAACTAACTGGTGGTAATAATGATGCAATGCATCATTATCATTGGCTCATTCTCATAATAACGGTGCATGTACTGTATGTAGTAGGACTTGCGTCAGACAGTCATTGTCGTCCTCTCACGTAGGGAAGTGAAAGGGCAAAAATAGTTCATTCACCGGTGCTCTGCCTGGATGAAGTGAACGTCGCAGGCTTTAGGACCCAGTGCAGTGCCTCTGTTGCAGTTGTGAGCCCGGGGATTCCTTCTGCAACTTGTCATTACGCGCAGCGCACAGCGTGCACAGGGCTGGAGGGAGGAGGCACACACACTCTCTCACACACACACACACACACACTGGAATACAGCATCATCACCAAACAGGTTGGTAAAGAAAGAAGAACACTGTGATCTTTTGTCATTAGTAATTGCATGAGAATTGCAGGTGAAAACATTTGTTGATTGATGATGAGGGCAGTCATTGATCACAATCAATAGTCTGCTGATTCCTGAGTTCATTTAAAGTATTTAGTATGTAACACTCAGACTTTCCTTACAACTTAGAAGCGTCCCTATTCTGGTGAAAACAATCTGTGAAAATAGCATCTAGCCTACAAGCTCAGAACGCATCACTTTGCAAAATGTTGTTTGATTGATTGATTGATTGATTGATTGATTGAATAGCCTACTTTATTAACAGTTTGCCAATAGTAGGCTACTACAGTGTATATACAATGATGCTAAAAGGATAACAAAATTCCCTAGGGGCTTGTTTCCATTGTGGTCCTCCTGTGTATTGTAACTTGTGAGCTTGTAGATCTGCTATTTTTTGGTGAAGAGATTGGCCTGGGTGTAGAGGGGGAAATAGAGTCCTGGCCTGGGGATCATGGGGTTGCAACGATGTTATTAGTTGGCAGTTAATGTCTATGGGTCAGAAGCAACAGGTTTCTCTCAGGAGCTGTGCCCATGTCTGTGAAATACAAAATACGAGGCTATGATACGGAATATATAGAGTTGAGTATAGCCTAGCCCTGAAACATGACTGTCATACCATGACAGTCATGGGTCCACTTGTTCCTGGTTTTTGATTTTAGACATTTACAACTCTCACATGTACATAAACGTTCAGATTTCAAATATAAAGTGCTGACCCCCGAGCCACGGATGTAACAAGTTGAGCCGGCAAAGGTATAAGTACCTGTATCTTTTAATCCGATCGGTGGCCATTTTTTTTTATTGTTTGGTAATGTATCAGAGTGCAATACACTTCCCAACCAGTAGTGTCGCGTAGTTGAAAGCATCGGAGAAAATTCGAAGAAAATGGCCGGTGATCGGATTAAAAAGCTTTTTATTGAACAATACGGAATATACAGGTACTTAGACCTTTGCCGGTTCAACTTGTTACATCCGTGGCATGGGGGTCAGCACTTTATATTTGAAATCTGAACGTTTATGTACATGTGAGAGTTGTAAATGTAAAACAAATCGAAAACCAGGAACAAGTGGTTCCATGACGCTTGTCACAGACGGACGTCACTGACTGGCTGTTGTTGGCTGATGAAGACCATGGCATCCACGCAGCAGCATTGGTTCTTCTGCCTTCTGAGTTTGTTGGGGATTTGTTATATTTGTAATTTTTTAAGGCATTTCTATTTTGACCACCAGAGTGGAAATAATAGACTGGAGTGAGTGAAGATGATCCGACAAGAACATGCACGATGACCCCCCCAAAAAGCACGCAGGACGCACGCAGGTCCGTGCGCGCTCATTAAGCGCACCAACTGAGGAGGAGGTGCGCGTAATGAGACAGTAATCACTAATCAGACAGTGTCGATGGATGTTATATGAAACATGATATCCCATGATGATTACTATCATATTATTACCTCAATGCAGGGCAGTAACATGGGATTTTCTATACACTGAAATACATCAGATTATTTCAAGCAACAATCTGCTTGTTGTGCCAAAACAATAGCGCAGATCTACAAGCTCACAATGTGTATAGGCCTAGTGAGCTTGAAGATGTAGAAGTAGGCAGCATAGGCTATATATCAGGTGTAAGTCTATGTTTTTTTTTGTGGCAAATTATGGCCCAAATGCAAGCATAGCTACATGATAATACTATAATATTTTGTGTAGCCTCACATGTTGCAGGTCTATATGAGGCCATGGTCTGGTGCTCAAGGGAATATTGACTGAGTTACCAGGCATGGCATGCTTTGTTTAGGCTGGTCACGTTGCAACATGGATAGAAGGCCCCCCTGTTACCTGGAGACTCAGGACTGCTCTTTCTTTACGGCCACTAAACCTCAGTCAACAATTAAGCCCAGTTTTCACTGAGGTGATTTTGATTGTCTTAAATGAAGCAACAAGTTCATTATGTGTAGCCTCTGTTTCTCCATGTAGGGTCTGAGGACTACCAGGGGTCAGAATGAGCCCTTACGGGTCTGTAACTCTGAGAGTGTAGTTCCATTTTGTCTCTCAGCGAAGTGAGGATTTTACCTTGTAGATTGGGGTTCCAATTATCATTTTGTATCCATGATGGCCTAATGCATATCAAACCGGGTCGGTCCTTGAAATGAAAAATCACTGGCCTAAGCAACAAGCAATGATCATCACTCTTTGAATGAATAGTTTATTTCTTTTAACAGAACATGAATAGATATGCTAAGTAATCTATCATTTCTGACAGGCATTTTCCACATGAAAATGAAAACCGCAAAAATCATTCCCATGTACAAAAGTGGTGACTTTTTCTCTTTTGAAATCTCGGGGAAAAGGAGATCTATTTCGACCTCACTCTGACTGCTCATGCACTCTCAGAGAATGATGGCTAACAGGATGTGGGGGCCCTCAGATAGATGTCATGATTGGAGGTTTTATAGTTTTTTTAATAATAAAATGCTGTAATATTGAACAGAGGTCCACCACAACACTATACAATGTTATTGTGTCATGATTTATTCAGCAAATTGCATTTTCGTTCTCTTTCGAGTCAGCATTTCTTCTTGTGTGTGTGTGTGTGTGTGTGTGTGTGTGTGTGTGTGTGTGTGTGTGTGTGTGTGTGTGTGTGTGTGTGGTGTGTGTGTGTGTGTGTGTGCGTGTGTGTGTCTGTGTGATAGCCTAAAAACGTACTGCTTCCATTCCTAGTCCTTTCTAGTACAATAGCCTACATTGTCATTTATTGTATGAAAACAGTTTCTGTCTCTCTCTCTCTGACTCACTGCAAGGAGGAATGAAGCTATGGGGAAATCATGGGGAAATGGTCTGTCTGCGTGCATGCGTATGTGTATGTGTGTGTGTGTGTGTGTGTGTGTGTGTGTGTGTGTGTGTGTGTGCGTGTGTGCGTGTGTGTGTGTGTGTGTGTGTGTGTGTGTGTGTGTGTGTGTGTGTGTGTGTGTGTGTTTTGTATTGTATTACTATACTTGTGAGGACCAAATGTCCCCACAAGTATTAGTAGGACATGATAAATAGATGCTGTGAGGACCATTTTCCTGGTCCTCACAAGAAAAAATAGTTGTTTTATGGTTGAAAATAGATTTTTAGAGATATGTTTACTTTTAGAAAAAGATTCAGGTTGGGGTTAGGATTAGGCATTTAGAGGTTAGGTTTAGGGGTTGGAGTTAGAGTTAAACATGATTTATACATAGTTGCGTGCCAGTCTGTCATGCACCGAAATATAGCCGATCTACAAGCTCAAGCTTGTAGATCGGCTATTTTTCTGCTCTAGGCTTACAGTTAAAAATGCCAAAATGACCTCACAAGTATAGTAATAAAAACGTGTGTGTGTGTGTGTGTGTGTGTGTGTGTGTGTGTGTGTGTGTGTGTGTGTGTGTGTGTGTGTGTGTGTCCGTCCGTCATGGCCGTGATGTGTGGCCGTGGTTCTAAAAGCCATCCTCGCCCCACATACTCAGTGAAACTGTAAATCTTTGGGGCCCGTTGCGTTTCCTCCCAGGCTACCTCGCTGGCCATTACATGATTAGTGTAATGGACACGTGCAGGCAGGCTATACTCCTACAGGCCTCTTCTTTAGCAAATCTTGTTATCCAGGAATCAGATGAAAAAATATTGCACGGTAACATTCTCGAGCCCAGAGGAACTCCGGTCAATGAAGTAGGCTATATAGGGTTTAAGTGGCTAAAAGAAAAGGTTCATGAAATGTTCATGGAAACATTTACAGTTTAAAAATTTCGCTGAAACCCTCGTTCAGGGACAGGACAGGTGATGCAGGTGAGGGAATCAGTGTCTTGCTCGAGGACAATTTGGCCGTGTGTTTGGCTGACGTGGGTATTGAACCAGCCACCCAGTCTGTGTCCCGTCAGAAAAGGGAATGAGGAAGAACTCACACATCCAGTCCCAAGGCAGGTGCTGAGCTGAAAACAAAACAGACTGAATCTGATCGATCGCACACTTTTGGGTTTAATAAAACGTTTTAAAGGTGTTTATTGTACCCAAAATGGGCACTTTTTGGGTACAATAAACTTTCTTTTTTAACTGGAGCCCAACAGTGTGTCATCAGAAAAGGGAGCCTGACTGACCCACACTGGTTCACATGTCAGGTCCATCAGGCCTCCTTCAATCAATGGAGTCAGGTTAGGTCTGTTAGGGAGGAGGGAATGATTTATCTTCCCTGAAGGAGTTCACCCCATCCTGACTCACACATCATTGTGAAGAGTGGGTTTTAACCGTCATGTACTCACTCCTGTGTCCCTATTCTGGGGGCGAACATTCGGCGAAAATAACCAAACTACAAGCTCACAACGCATCGCAACATGACGCATTGTTAGCTTGTTAATTGTTTAATTGCAGGTGATAATTTCAGCAAAGACAAGGGGGAAAAAAGGACGAGACCAAGTATAGACCCCTGGGGGACCCCGGTCAACAAAGTATATAGGGGTTTAAGAGGGTATCACTTCTGATTCAACCACAATACTAACCCTTCACTGTTGTTGTTGATGTTTTCTCCTCAGCCTCGCTGTCACAAGCCCTTAGAATAGAGGATCATGGGAGGTGTGGCACTGGACGACAGTCCGACCGGGGTGAAGGCCCCAGACGGGGGATGGGGCTGGGCGGTGCTGTTTGGAGGTTTCGTCATCACGGGGTTCTCCTACGCCTTCCCCAAGACCATGAGCGTCTTCTTCCATGACCTGATGCACGAGTTCGGGGTGGGGTACAGCGACTGTGCCTGGATCTCCTCCCTGCTGCTGGCCATGCTCTACGGCTCGGGTATGACACGCACGCGCACACGCACACACACACACGCACGCACGCACGCACGCACGCACGCACGCACGCACGCACGCACGCACGCACGCACGCACGCACGCACGCACGCACACGCACGCACATACAAGCAAATATAGTCACAACATACAAGCCTGACTGTTGTGTGACTATGTTTTGTGCATGCAGTAGTGAAAGACGTAGTCAGATTTGCAAAGTAACTTGTACTGTAACTACATGTACATAAATGTCAAATAAATGTAGTAAAATGTACGACATAAAGTATTGCATTTTTTTAATGCATTAAAAATGGATATTTACGTGTGACCCAATCATGGGTCCCGACCATTAACAGTGGATTAACACAGCCTGACTGTTGTTGTGTGCGTAAAAGTCCGGAATTAAAAATGTACTTGAGTAAAAGTACAAAAGTATTGGTATCAAAATGTACTTAAACTAACAAAAGTAAAGTTCTAAAATATTTGAAAATAGCCGATCTACAAGCTCACAACACGTCGTGAGCTTGTAGATCTGCTATTTTCAAATAGCCTAGGTATAAAATAGGGCTCAAGTGGTTTATGTATGTCATATATTTATATCTGCAAAGTAACTAGTAACTAAAGTTTTCAAATGATTGTAGTGGAGTAAAAGTACAATATTTGCCTCTGAGATGTAGTGGAGTAGGAGTAAAAGTATAGACAATTGGAAATACTCCCGTAAAGTAAAAGTGCCTCAAAACTGTACTTAAGTACAGTACTTGAGTAAATGTACTTAGTTACTTTACACCACTGCTTAAAAGATGTTTTCATACTTATTATGCGTCTTGTGCAGGTCCTCTGAGCAGCGCCATGGTGAACCGGTTCGGCTGCCGCCCGGTGATGATGGTGGGCGGTCTGTTCGCCTCCCTGGGGATGATCTTGGCCTCGTTTGCAACCAGCATCTTCCACATCTACCTCTGTGTCGGAGTCATCACAGGTCAAGTGACCCTGCAGGACACCCCCAGTTCAATATTATACTCTGACCCCCTGCCTGCGTCCTAACAAGTTCACACACAGAGACGGGACAGGCTAGGCTAGGCTAGGCTAAGAGCAGTGGTGGAAGAAGTTCTCAGATATATTACTATAAGTAAAAGTATCAAGACCACAATGTAGAAATACTCTGTTACGAGCAAAAGGTCTGTGTTCAAAATGTTACTTGAGTAAAAGTACAAAAGTATTGGCATCGAAATATACTTAAAGTACCAAAAGAAAAAGTACTAAAATGTTTGAAAATAGCAGATCTGCAAGCTCTCAACGCGTCGCGATGCGACGCGTTGAGAGCTTGTAGATCGGCTATTTTCAAATAGCCTATGTTTAAAATAGGACTAAAGTGGTTAATGTATGTTTTTTGATAAAATAATTTATATCTGCAAAGTAACTAGTAAGGGCGCGCTCCCACCGCACTTTTATTTTACCTCTGGGGCAGAATCTGCCAATGCATTGTCAATGTAAATGCATGGATTCACGCAAGAGCAGATTTTTCCGCTTGTCGCGCAGACCTTGCGTTTATCTGCTCTCCGCGACTAAGCATAAAACTGCTGGAGGCAGGAGCCGATTTTCTCCCTCTGTCCAATCGGGTGAGTTGAAGGCAGACCGTCCCAAGATTCAGGAAGCACCATGGTGCTCAAGGCAGCAGGCGGTGCGGGCTACGGGGACGGTCTTGAATGTGAGTGACAGGTGCGTCACAGCGTTTTTTTGAATCCGCTGGCTGCAAAAAACTGTGGCCGCGCACAACCTGCGTTTAACAGCGGCCAGCCAACTCTTGGTGGGAGCGCGCCCTAACTAAAGTTTTCAAATAATTGTAGTGGAGTAAAAGCACAATATTCGCCTCTGAGATGTTGTGGAGTAGAAGTAAAAGTACTGAAAATTGGAAATACTCCAGTAAAGTAAAAATACCTCAAAATTGTACTTAAGTACAGTACTTGAGTAAATGTACTTAGTTGCTCAGTTATCACTGGCTAGGAGACAGGCATATCGTTAGATGAGCCAGATGTACGATAGATAGAGATAGACACAGTGGTGTGTTCTAGGTTTTTTCGGAGGGATACGATAATCATTCCCTGCACGACATGCGCGTGGTCGTGGAGAAGCGGTAGCGCGTTTTTAATGGATTAAATGGTTAGTAGAGGGCTGAGCTTGGCTATGAAGAGTTTCTGCAGGTCACTCTACGTATATAGCATAACACGGTAGAACACACCACTGGATAGATAGATACAGTAGATAGATAGATAGACAGACAGACAGACAGACAGACAGACAGACAGACAGAAACATTTCTTAAATGTCAATGGAAGTGGAGATGTCCGATGATATGCACCCCCGATATTAACCCCCCGCCTGGTATTATCAGATAATATTGGTAGCAGTTTTCATTTATTAGTCACACTGCTGTAGGCATTTATGAATGCATCCAGCGTGGCATCACAATAAAATTAGGCATAATGTGTTAATTCCATGACAGGAGATATGTGATGTTGTTACCTGACTAGTTTAGTTTTGGTGAAAATAGCCAGCATACAGCCCATGTAGTCGGTATCGGTTGATATCGAAATCGGAAATTAGGCAATAACGGAAAATCGGATATCGGCAAAAAAAAAAAGAAGACAATATCGGACAACCCTAAATGTACGTGTTCCTCCCGTGTCCTGCAGGTCTCGGTCTGGCGCTGAACTTCCAGCCCTCTCTGATCATGCTCAACCGCTACTTCGACGAGAAGCGTCCGCTGGCCAACGGGCTGTCGGCGGCCGGCAGCCCCGTGGCTCTGTGCTGCCTCTCCCCGCTGGCCCAGCTCCTCACCCACAGCTACGGCTGGAGGGGCGGCTTCCTCATCCTGGGGGGCATCCTGTTCAACTGCTGCGCCTGCGCCGCCCTCATGAGGCCCCTGGTCGGCCCCCCCAAGACCGCCAAGGCCCTCGCCGAGGAGGAGGAGGACGAAGGGAAGGAGGCGGAAGCGAAGCCCAAGCGCAAGCTGCTGGACTTCTCCGTGTTCCGAGACCGCGGGTTCGTCATCTACACGGTGGCGGCCTCCATCATGGTGATAGGCCTGTTCGTTCCGCCGGTGTTCGTGGTGAGCTACGCCAAGGAGCTGGGCTACGAGGACACCAAGTCGGCTCTGCTGCTCACCATCCTGGGCGCCGTCGACATCTTCTCGCGTCCCACGTGCGGCTGGATCGCGGGGCTGAAGTGGGTGCGGCCTCGCTGCGTCTACTTCTTCAGCGCCTCCATGCTCTTCAACGGAGTCGCCGACCTGGTGGGATCTCAGGTGAGAAGAGTGTTCCTGAAAAATGATAAGAGCTGGTGGTTTTACTTATGTAAGACGCAGTGGTGGAAAGTAACTAAGTACATTTACTTAAGTACTGTACTTAAGTACAATTGTGAGGTATTTGTACTTTACTTGAGTATTTCCAATTTCCAATACTTTTACTTCTACTCCATTACATCTCTGAGGCAAATATTGTACTTTTACTCCACTACAATTATTTGAAAACTTTAGTTACAAGTTACTTTGCAGGCATAAGTTATGATATTACAAAACACACATTAACCACTTTAGCCTTATTTTATACATAGGCTATTTGAAAATAGCAGATCTACAAGCTCACAACGCGTCGCGATGCGGCGCGTTGTGAGCTTGTAGATCGGCTATTTTCAAACATTTTAGTACTTTTACTTTTGGTACTGAAGTATATTTTAATGCCAATACTTTTGTACTTTTACTCAAGTACATTTTAAAATCCGGACTTCTACTTGGAACAGAGTATTTCTACATTGCAGTATTGATACTTTTACTTAAGTACAAAATGTGAGTACTTTTTCCACCACTGTGTAAGAGTTTAGGGTTCGGTCTTACATTATATTAGGAATACACTGCAAGGAGGCTTGTCTAAGAAATACAAAAAAGGTGAGGAAAAACTGGAAGTTAATCATCTGAAAACATAAGTCTGTCATATTATAGTATGTTGTGAACATGTAAATATATCAAATATTATGTTTTCGTGAAGTAATAAAAGTGGTTTGTGAGCACTTTTTAAATTTGAAAGGGGTTAGTGTTACGTAAACCAGAACCTGCTATGACACTACTAATAAACATTATGATTGAGTCACTAGGCATTATATGGTCTGTGCAAAACCAACACAATGACAACATTCTGTCTAACACCTGATTTTCTCATGACAAGCTTAAAAGATGTTTTCATACTCATTATCAGTGGTGGAAAAAGTACTCAAATGTTTTACTTAAGTAAAAGTATTAATACTGCAATGTAGAAGTATACTGCAGTGTTACAAGTAAAAGTCCGGAATTAAAAATGTACTTGAGTAAAAGTACAAAAGTATTGGTATCAAAATGTACTTAAACTAACAAAAGTAAAAGTTCTAAAATATTTGAAAATAGCCGATCTACAAGCTCACAACGCGTTGCGATGCGACGCGTTGTGAGCTTGTAGATCTGCTATTTTCAAATAGCCTAGGTATAAAATAGGGCTGAAGTGGTTAATGTATGTTTTATAATGTCATATATTTATATCTGCAAAGTAACTAGTAACTAAAGTTTTCAAATGATTGTAGTGGAGTAAAAGTACAATATTTGCCTCTGAGATGTAGTGGAGTAGGAGTAAAAGTATAGACAAGTAAAGTAAAAGTGCCTCAAAACTGTACTTAAGTACAGTACTTGAGTAAATGTACTTAGTTACTTTACACCACTGCTTAAAAGACGTTTTCATACTCATTATGTCTCTCGACCGCATCATGGGTTGACAAAATCAGTGGATGAAGAATTAATTAGCCTTAATTTCCTTCTGGTTTGCAGGCTACGAACTATGGCGGTCTGACGGCCTTCTGCATCTTCTTCGGCATCTCCTACGGTATGGTGGGCGCGCTCCAGTTTGAGGTCCTCATGGCGATCGTTGGCACGGAGAAGTTCTCCAGTGCCATTGGTCTAGTCCTGCTCATGGAGGCCATGGCTGTGCTGGTGGGCCCACCCGGCGCTGGTAAGAGAACACATCAAAACCACTGGGGAAAAAAACACATACTATTTATTTTAATGGTGTTTCTGCTTTAAATGGATGTTTCACTTTAAAATATCATCTCATTTTAGCAATAGTTGCTCGATTCCAGTGGTGGAAAAAGTACTCAAATTCTTTACTTAAAGGGGTAGTTCACCCCCAAAATAACTTTTTTTCTATTGATTACTGACCATCTGGAGCCTTGAATTCATAGATATTTTTTTGTTTTTGTCACATTCCTAAGCCAATAATTTGATTATAATAAATGTGTCCCCATTGATTCCGGTAGGAGACACAAATGCATTTGTGTCTCCTACCGGAATCAATGGGGCTAAATTTATTATAATCAAATAATAAAGGAAGGAATGCGACAAAAACAAAAAAATATCCATGAATTCAAGGCTCCATGGGGTGAGTAATCAATAGAAAAAAAGTTATTTGGGGGGTGAACTACCCCTTTAAGTAAAAGGTACCAATACTGCAATATAAAAATACTCTGTTACAAGTAAAAGTCCATAATTCAAAATTTACTTGAGTAAAAGTACAAAAGTATTGGCATCAAAATGTACTTAAAGTACCAAAAGTAAAAGTACTAAATATTTGAAAATAGCAGATCTACAAGCTCACAACGCGTCGCGATGCGACACGTTGTGAGCTTGTAGATCGGCTATTTTCAAATAGCCTAGGTATAAAATAGGGTTAAAGTGGTTAATGTATGTTTCATTATATCATGATTTATATCTGAAGAGTAACTAGTAACTAAAGTTTTCAAATAAATGTAGTGGAGTAAAAGTACAATATTTGCCTCTGAGATGTAGTGGAGTAGAAGTAAAAGTATTGGAAATTGGAAATACTCAAGTAAAGTACAAGTACCTCAAAATCGTACTTAAGTACAGTACTTAACTAAATGTACTTTGTTACTTTCCACCACTGCTCGATTCGGTATTTAGATAGTTGACACGCCCCCTTCTTATACAAGCCCATTGTAACTTCAAACTCCATTTTAACCATGATAGATTCATTGAAAACACATGTCCTTGGTTCTGGTGACTGATATTGTCCTTCTAATTGGTGAGGGGGCCTTGTGTTTTCACTTACTTTTTTCATTAAGTTTTTAGATTTTTTGGGTAAAATGACTCAAATAAAATAAAATGAAATAAATGATTTTTTTTTTTGAAAAAACACGGCCCCTCACATTATTATTTGGAGGACAATTATCAGTCACCAGAACCAAGGACATGTGTTTTCAATTAATCTAACATGGTTATAATTTTGGGAGTTGCAATGGTTATAATGTTTGAAGTTGCAATGGGTTCGTCTGATAAAATGAATATCAAATATCTAAATAGTATATACTGAATGAAGCAACTTAAAAAACTGTCTGGGGTGCTCACAAAAGCCTGAGTAGACGTTAAAATGACCCCACACATGTTTGAAAGTGAAATATCCCTTAAAGGGCAATTCACACTTAAGCACTATAACAATAACTATAACTATATCGTTCACCATTGGTATTTCTTATAGTTGTGGTGTGAACTCTACCATCCACTTGACATTTTTTTATAGTTATAGTGTTCATTGTGAACGGCCCTTGATAGCGATATTATGCAAGTTTTAATGTCAGTCGTAACTAACTGGGTAGAGAGGCCGTCTGGTAAACAGAATTTCACCCGTTCACCTCCCCGGCCTATGTGTCAAAGTGTCCCTGAGCAAGACACTTACACCCTGACTGCTCCTCCCTGGGTGCTCTATCCATGATGACCATCTGAGCAGCCATCAGCTGGGTGAAGCTGAAACTGAATATCCTCGTTTTGAATAAAAAAAACAAATCAAATCTCCTGTTGTTGGCCATATCTTGCGCCTCCTCTGTGCTCTCAATCAACTTTCAGTCCATTTCCCTTGAATCTCCTTCCTCTGTTGCAACGGCGGGAGAATCCTATCAACACGAGTCCATAGAGAGAGCACAGCAGGAATTTAAAACCACGTTACGCTGCCATTGCATCAGCAAGAGGACAGCAATGAGGAATTCTTGGCCCCTGAGAATATTCAGTCAAGCACTTCCTCTCAGGATGATACAAATCCTGACTCCATGGCCCTAACCATAACCACCTCAAGCATAAACATAAACCATGAACATAAACAAGAACAAACAGTTCATTATGGGGCTTGTTGAGGTCAGTTTGTTGCCTGGGAGTAAGGTCGATAAGAGGATAAATTCAGGGCAAGAAAGTCCCTTAACAGAGAAGACTGGTGTCTCCTGAGTCCTGACCACTTGACCACTTGAGAGTCTAGCAGTGGAATGACTTTAATGGACATTACATTAGATAGGGAGCAAAGAGGGAGTAAAAGATGATTATGAGCTGAATTAGAACCTGAGGTGTGTGTGTGTGTGTGTGTGTGTGTGTGTGTGTGTGTGTGTGTGTGTGTGTGTGTGTGTGTGTGTGTGTGTGTGTGTGTGTGTGTGTGTGTGTGTGTGTGTGTGTGTGTGTGTGTGTGTGTGTGTGTGTGGTACTGTAAGTGTCAGTGAACTTTTTTGGGTGGACAAACCAGCTGTTGTAGGTTGCACATCATACTGTACAGTTACACTGAGCACATCATGTACTGTAGCTCCTAAATCCATCTCTTTGCCCCTCTTCTAAGAATGTTATAGCACCAAAACCGAGAGCACACAACATAACAAAATATGTTGTTTGGGGGGACGGTGGGGGTGAAGAAAAACAAGAAAAAAACAGGAAATATAAAAATGCTGCTACCGAAAATAACTATGCAATCAAAAGCAGAACTGTCAACTGCACTTCCTTTGTCTAATGGTCTGAACACACCAAGGTGTTGTCAGCAATCCGCTGAGAAGCCACCTGTGCCCGATAATCGGTGGTATTTTGTGTGATGGTAGTCAGACATTAACCGGGCCTGATCACTCAGTTTAGTATGTTGGAATTTTGGAATGGAGATGGTCAGGAAGGGAAAGCATTGCACTCTCATTTGCCTCTAAAAATAGATATGTGCAAACCGGAAAAAATACTTTGGACAGAGCACACACCGAAAGATAGAGTAGAATAAGGAAGAGAGGAGAGAGAGAGAGAGAGAGAGAGAGAGAGAGAGAGAGAGAGAGAGAGAGGGAGAGAGAGAGAGAGAGAGAGAGCGAGAGCTGTGTGTGAAACTGCCCCAAAAACTTTCAGCTCAAAGTTCAAGGTCACTATCAAAATGACAAAATCAGCTACACCTCAGGAAAGTAAATCAATTAACCAAAGTATTGCATGGCAAGAGATCTTGGTGTGACCAGGAGTTGCACCCCCAGTTGCATTTAATTGGCCTATCTATTGGTCCCTGGCTGCTGGAATGACATGAATGTTTCTCGATAATGGCTTATGTCATCTCATCTTCTATCTCATATCCTCTCAGGCAAGCTGCTCGACTACACCAAGAACTACATGTACGTCTTCCTGCTGGCGGGGTGCGAGGTGGTCCTGTCCTCCCTGGTGCTGGCCATCTGCAACTTCTTGTGCATCAAGACGAAGGTCCCCGAGCCCACCACGACCGACATGGAGAACGGCAAAGTGGTGGCCAGCGAGATGGAGCAGCTCAACAAGCCACGAGAGGACGAGACAGACGGCGAGGAGAAGGGGGGCAGTGGGGGAACGGAGAAGGAGAAGGACGAGTCCGAAGAGGTAAAGCAAGAGAAGGAGACGGACGAGAAGGGGGCGGACAAAGGCGGCGTGGCGGCGGCGAGGGTGGAGAGCACGGCCGTGGACTCACAGGAGGTGGAGAGGTTCCCGAAGGAGCCACAGCCAAACGGTGACGCGGCCAGCGCCAACCCTGAGACTTGCCTGTGACGACATTGAGACCGTTCATTTAGAGCTAATACCTGATCGACGAATCCCGTTCGCCAGAAATGGCGCGTTTTCAACTGAAAAAAAGGATGTCGCGTGCCGTGGACACATTTTGCCAGTTGAAAACACGTCATTTTCTGTCGAATGAAAGGGTTGTGTGACCCATTTAGACCCATGCCATGTTCTAAACAGCCCAAAGGCACGATGAAGTGTACTTTAAAGTCTGCTGAGAAGCGTCCTAGAGGGGCGTCGTTTGTCCTATACTGTATTTATTCATTCCTGCTGGTTAAGCCTGATTTATCCTTAGTTGCATGGCAATGTCGCACACCTAAAATAGACCACAAGCGTAGATCTACAAGCGTAGATCTACCATTTTAGGTGTGCAACGCCCACGCGCAACTAAGTACAACTCGGGCTTTAGTAGTCCTTCTTGGGGCTGTGCCGTACCGAGACACCGCAACGTAAACAATTTGAGATAAATGTTCAAGCTGGTCTGCTCTGCCGAGTCTGCCATGTGAAATACTGGCAGTGTGAGAGTATAATAATCCTACGTATGTGTGGCAACACAGTGCACAGAGGAGACTGCACACAGGTGTTCCACCGCAGTGCAGGACTGAGGCCTTGTTAGTCTTGCAATGATACTGTTAACAATATCCTTTGCTGGGATCATGGAGCTCAATGGTGATGCAATCACGATTATTAATAAGTAAGCAAGTACTGTAAGCAGCACCAAAGTGCTCATAATCAGAGAGAGAGAGAGAGAGAGAGAGAGAGAGAGAGAGAGAGGATAAAGATGACTTCCATCCCACCTAGCCATCCTTATCTAAAAACCTAATGTCTTCAAATATATTATTGCTTTGCAATGCAAAGTAGCATTTCATCAAAGTTGTACCGGTATGCCCGGATACAAACAGGAGGAAACAAGTTAAGCTACTTATCTAAATTAGCTACAATAAAGTGCTTGACAGCTGTGATTCATGGGCATTAATTCATTAATTAATTATTGTTTTTAATGAATGTCAATGTGGCATTGATCATTTTGCTTGGACTCAACCTGGCCAGTCTATAATACAAAGTCACCAAAGAGGCATATCTGAGGTCTGGAGGGTCTGCTCTAATTTGAAACCTCTGAAGGAGGAGATATCAACTCACAGAGTTGGTATATCTGTGAGTTGGTATGTGAGTTGGTATCTCTGTGAGTTGGTATCTCTGTGTGTTGGTACCTCTGTGAGTTGGTATCTCTGTGAGTTGGTATCTCTGTGAGTTGGTATATCTGTGAGTTGGTATATCTGTGAGTTGGTATTTCTGTGAGTTGGTATTTCTGTGAGTTGGTATTTCTGTGAGTTGGTATATCTGTGAGTTGGTATCTCTGTGTGTTGGGATCTGTATGAGTTGTGCCTCTGTGAGTTTGAGTGGTTTGATAAAGTAACAAGAGGATATATTACAGTATTATGTGTTACCTCGTCGCGACTAAAACAAGTACTCCTTTCTCGATCTTACTGGTTTGGTTTGCATCTCATCTTTTCTTGTAGTTGTGCTCTCAGCTGTTGTCTTTCTCAATAGTTCAGGATCCTTTGAAAGACTTCTTCTTCAAGACCGTGTTTATTCGCTTTCAGTCCAGCTAACAGAAACACACGTCATTCTCCCTGTTGTCTGTTGAAATCTCTTGTTCATTTTATGGACACAGCCTTACAGGCAGATGAAGAGAGCAATGACATCACATTGTAATGTTGTTGGCTGAAGGCACAGCCTCGCTGGTTTCACCCTTTAGCCACTTTCAACCTCCTGGCATCCCTATTTTGGGCATGTCATTATATCGTTGTTGTCGGGCAGAAACACCTCTTATCTCCATTTTCTAACTTTTTGTGTTTTTTCATAAACTAATGCCCTACTTCCGTGGTTGTCAACCAGTGGTCTGGGGACCACCACTGGTCCTTGAGGGGGTACCAGGGGGTCCCCAGCGAAATGAGTTAACATAGTGTCACAATCATTTTATCCACTTCGCTTTGGCTATTCAAAAATAGCAGATCTACAAGCTCATAGCGCGGCACCGAGTGCCGCGCTATGAGCTTGTAGATCTGCTTTTTTTTTTTTTATCATGAAAATGTGTGCAAATCTTTGAACATATATATATTTTTAAAGTGAAAATTTTTAACTCAAATCTTTGCTTCTGGGGGTCCCTGGCACAACATTTTCCAATGGGGGTCCGCGGCCAAATGTATATCAATTTAGGGGTCCTTGGCATGAAAAAGGTTGAAAACCACTGCCCTACTTGATCATACTGCACACAAAGCATTAAAAGTAGCAGATCCACAAGCTTGCGAAGCGACGCGTTTAGAGCTTGTTGATCTGCTACTTTTGTTATTTTTGAATTTGAATCCTGAAAAGTTTCATTTTTGGACATACTGTATGAGGTTTCCACCCGACAACGACGATAGGCAAATTTCTCTCAGAATGTTTTACCAAAAATAACTCACAACGCCTCTTGATATAATGGGACTACTTTTGCTATTTTGTATTGTATGATGAATATAGGGCTTAAAGTGGTTACCGTAAGCTGTTTCACTCGCTTGCTTTGATGTTGAAAAGCACTTAAACTGTACATGTGTGGCTGTGTGGTTTCTGTCCCAAGTAAAGGGATATTAAATGTGTGCTTACAAATTGTTAAGCGTGCGCTAACAAATTGTATTGAGTTAATATTGATTTCCGGAAGCCACTGGTCGATTAATGACCAGGATGGTATAAAAAGTAATAAAATCAAGGCGCCACAGAGACTGAAGGCCACACCAGAAAGAGAGAGAAATGGAATTCATTCATTGACTGATTAAATGGAATACAAGAACACTCGCCCGGGTCAAATCCGGCAACCTCGGAACGGTCGCCACCAGGTATTCCTAAACGTAACCTCAGTGAACTATGCCTAAACCAAACCTTATTGCTAAACTTAACCTCAATAAAACTTTGCCTAAACCTAACCTTATTCCTAAACTTAACCCCTGTGAAAGTATGCCTCAACACTAAGCTTATTCCTAACCTTAACCTCAGTAAAACGAATACAAGAATACAAGTTCACAGGAAAAATGGGGGAGTGTGTTTTGTTGAATGGACTACAGGTCCATTAAATGGACCTGTAGTCAGCACTTTGACTGAATTGTATAGCCTAGATGTTTGTGTGTTTGTGTGCCACAGAATGAGATTACAATTGTCAAGTATCCTTACAAATTACAAATATTTTTTTTTCTTGTTGCTTTTGTTTCAAGGACAAGGGTGGTGTTTGAAGGTGATGTGATGTGTTTAAAAGGGTTTGAGGTGATGTGCTTGAACCATCTTTGAACCCTCTACCACAGTGGTTCCCAAACTTTTTGGCTCAAGACCCAAAAGACACATTTTATCTCTCCCCAGCACCCACTCGTGAAAATAGCCGATCTGCAAGCTCACAACACGTCACATCGTGACCAGTTGTGAGCTCGAGATCTGCTATTTTCAATTCTTCTTTAAGGTTTTGTTTCATTTTGTCACAATCACCTCAACAAATCACCAACAATAGTTGTACAGTATATATATATAACAAAACATAGATATAGATAAACAATTGTTTTTAATTATCAATATTGACTATTAGATTATTTTATTTTTTTTGTATTTTCATATTCAGATTTGGGGGGTATTTTGTCTTTCTGAAAGACAATTTAATTTCAATTTGATATTAAGATTTACTTGGACATCATTGTACTGTGATTTCAACGTGAACACTAGCCGCAGGTTCAAAGTTCATTCAGTAGCGCAGAGAACTGGGTGGAAAAAAAGCTCAGATAAACATTCCATGAATCCTAATGGGTCTTCTTGAACTGGTCGGTTAAACTCCGGTCCAAACTGTCTTTGTGTATAAACTAAAACACAGTCTCACACTGTGGGACAAGGTTGGTCATGTTCACTAATACATTCCAGGCTGTTTTGGGCCACAGCGATATATATACTGTAAACGGTGTCGTTGTGGGACAGAAACCCCTTATCTCCATATTCTAACTTTTTGCGTTTTTTTTCGCAAATGAATGTCGTACTTGATCATACCACAGCGTCACACAAAAGTATCAAAAGTAGCTGATCTGCAACCCATCGAAACACGACGTGAAGCTACGCGTTTTTGAGCTTGTAGATCTGCTACTTTTGATACTTTTGGAATTTGAATCCTGAAAGAGACGATACACTGTAATCCAAGTCATTCCATTTTTGTAGACATGTGTACGTTTTTTTTATTAGAAAATACAGCAGAGAGATGCATGGAGCTGAGAGGGAATTAACCGAGCAGATAATTTGTGATAAGCCTGATTCCACGCCAGGGACCAGGGTTCAGCCGCCAGGACAAGGACAGCCCATAAATGTATGGTCTTTTTCCTTTGCCAAGTGTCAGCAGCATCCAGGGAACATAAGTCTGGCTCTGTGCCCAGTATCATTTCAGTAAAAATCAACATGGTTGAACCGTTGAACTGAATGCCAGTATAGAGAAAGAGAGACAGTATTATTAAAGCGACGCTCCCTAAACAGCGTGACATTCAGTGGGTAGGTCTGAACAACACAGACCATGCTGCACTTTGAAGACAGTTTGTCTGTTGTTTTGTTGTGTGCTACAGTACAGCGATGCTTTGCTTTGGGTTGCAGGATGAGTGTTACTATATGAGACTAAATAAATGGTTATTGTTCACATGGAGGAGTCTCGTATTTTGTCTATATCAACAGGTATTGTGTTAAGTGAGGTCAAAGCTGGTCTCTCCACTCCCATTTCGTCACCTTCTTAAAATAATGGCCTGTGTCATTTATTTTTTACATTGTTCAGAAAACAGAAAAAACTGAACCAGAACAAACTATATGATATTTCTTAATCATTTCACCCAAAACGTTATTAACAATATATGACTATTGACATACAAATAACACTGTCTGTCAGTTATGTAACATAAGAGGATTAAATGACTAAAGACAATTTGTGTTTTGACTAAAATGTAAACCTGACTTCTGCCAAATTATTTGTGGAGTTACTGATTTACTCCAGACTAGGCCATTTTTTTGGTAAAATTGGCCCAAGTCACATTGTCATTGACTTAAACAAAATAAAATGGCCTAGGTTACACTCTTGACATAGGCCATTATACTACTGGGGCGAGAACAGCATGATCACGTGTGTGCGTGTGTGTGTGTGTGTGCGTGTGTGTGCGTGTGTGTGTGTGTGTGTGTGTGTGTGTGCGCAACACTGGCTAACAGCTAGAGGTGTCAGTCCTCATGGATGTACACCAAAATCTAAAGCGACAACACTGGACTGGACTGAAACTGCCGGGGAAACTGGCTCGTCTTTGAGGACATCATCAAGCCAGACTACAAGTCCTTCCCACCAGACTCAACCTTTCCATCTGGTTCCACTCCACTCAGGTCCCTCATTGCTTGCACCACACCACAGAACAGGTCACTGAAACACTGTCACACATCTTGAGTGGCTGTTATGCATACAAAGGGATGTACATAGCACGCCATGACAGAATAGTGGAACTCATAGCAAAGGACGTATCAAAATATCATGCGTCCTCAGTGAGAATGTACAAACATTCCTGTGTCATTCCATCCATGTTTCATCTCTGTGATAACCCGGACATCTTTACATCTTTGACAGCTAATACACCAGATGTTGTGGTTGATGAAGAGTCCAGAGAAGTGTTTGTATTAAGAGATAGCCTGGACCTTTGACCCTAGCCTAGAGGAAGCCTTTATGACCAAGGTCATTGAATACCAACCACTACATACCATCTCAGAGCTGGGCTATAGGCGCAGACCAATTGTTTTTTTATATTTGGCAGCGTATAGGACATACCCACAGACTGGTTGTTAGAGGGTTTCAACAACTTGGGATGCCCAAAAGGGAGGCAAAAAGGCTGGCAAAGTACTGTGCCATCTCTGCTATAATTGGCAGCCGCCGGAGACGCTGTTACTTATGCCGATAGAGTACTGAGTGACATGCTTATTGTATAATGAAGACATATGCCATGCTTTTGTTTATGTAACCTTAACTATAGTTAAATGTGTGTGTGTGTGTGTGTGTGTGTGTGTGTGCGCACACACACTGAGTGGAGCTCACCTCCTTGCTAGCACCAGATACCATCTCACACAGTCACACCGACATTTACACACAGAGGTGTCATTTCCTGTATGTGTCCCGAACTTGAACTTCACAAAAAGTCTCTACATTGTGTGCGCACACACACACACACACACACACACACACTTGTATTTTTCAGACATGTTAACCACTTGAAGGGCAAGACCCCTGTGGTAGAGGTTTGGGTTGTGTAGCTACCTTAGTTGCCATGATGGAACTCCAAATGTGGGCAAGAAATCAAAAATTAGCTAGAAATTGATAATTTAAAATATGCTCCTCTTTGACTTAAATTGTACGGGGAAGAGGCTCAGGAGGAGCTCTTTTAGCCCATATACTGTTTGGGAAGGAGCTTTTTGCTGATGCATTTATTCCCCCTGCCTGCCTGTGTTAAAATAAACCCCTTGGCTTAATACAATAAATACTTGGGACACAGGCTTCTCTGGCTCTTGGTGTTGTTCATGAGAGCATTCTCACAATGCTCATGTTTTGTGTCTACTGTGATGGTGGATGTGATGGGTGCTGCATGCAGGAAGCTGAGTGCTATGTCCAGTTGTAGGACAGTAGTGGTACTGCAATGCCTTGTCTCTCAGCACCATCTAGTGGATAAAACCTGTCATTGCGGTTCTATGCGTTTCATTTTTGGACCATGGATGATATAGCCTAAAATGTGTGTTATGTCTGAGACCTGCTGTACGCAAGAAAAGAGCAATGCTCTCATCAACCTAATTCATACAGTCATGCTAATTTCAGCAAGCGCCACTATGTAATCCCATGTTTATTTACAGGCAGTTCTGGGGCATAAATAAATATATATATTTTGGGGAAATACGTCACGGCAATACATGGAATATTTAATTAAAATGTTTAGGTATTCCACAGTGAAGCAACAGGGCAACAATCTTATTTCTAATAAGACGTAATGGACAACTATTAACAGTAGGTTAAATATATATTACCATAACACATACATATGAAAGACCCAACTGTGTTTATTTATAATTTATTTACACAAAATACACAAATACAGTGGCATTACAAATGAAGTCTTTACGGTAAAATGTGGGGTGGAGGAGGGAGACAACATTTAATCCAAGAGTCCACAGTGAAGAAGAGATGCATTGTGGGAGTCGTGACCGTCTCCACTGCACGGATAAAATGCAAAAAATGCAAAAAAAAAAAAAAAAGAATCACTTAAACCCCAGTATCCGTATGGTGGGGAAAGCTTTAGCCGAAAATAGCAGACGAACGGCTATTTTCAGCGAAAGCTTTTCCCCACAATAACAGAAAACAGAAGAGACACTAGTATAGAGCCCTGAGGTACCCCGGAGGTCAACCATATGGGGGTTTAAGTGGTTAAAGAACAGTGTGACGCAGACGTGAGTCACTGAACCCAGCAGACTTCATCATGAGAGAAAGATAAGAGAAATTAACTTAAATTAATAGTTAAGCTTTTTTTTTCTTTTTTCCTTTTCTATACATACAAGGGGAAAAAAAGGGAAGAACTACAATGAAGTAAAGCATTCACGACCTCTCCGTACATGATCGTCATGAAATCATCAGAAGGATAACATGATCATTATGAATCGTACTACACACACAGCCAAGAAGATAAAATGCAACATTTTGGCCAAAAGGAGGCACCTCGTATGTACACAAGAAAAACAAGTGAAAAGTAAAAAAAAGAAAAGAGAAATCACCACTACAACCCTTTGTTCCCCCACCACCCCGCCCCCCCCCCCCCTTCTACAGAACCAGGCCTACAGTACATGTACAGTATAAAACAAACCGTTCTACCACACCGAGTGACACGCCTAGCAAATATTTACGTCCTGAAATCTCCGCTCGGGAGGAAGCGCGATGCCTCTGTTAAGTCTTTTTTTTTTCCTTCTCTCTCTTCCTTTTTCTTTTTGGTGACAGGTGGTACAGTGCTGTCCCAGTTCCAATGACTGGCGGACAAAGTGTCTGGTGGTGATATATAAAAAGGAGGACAGGGGGGGGCTGTGCTGCGTCCTGTGCCCCGTAGCACCAGTTATTAGTCAGGTTTGTTGTGTGAGCCCAACCCAACCCCAATTCTGCCCGCATCGATGACTCCTTTTCAACGTTTAAACACCTTTAAGACCTGGAACGCATCTGTGTCACTTTAAGATTTCTTTGGCTATTCAAAAATAGCAGATAGACATGAGCTTGTAGATCTGCTATTTTTGAAAAATCTTGAAAAAAAAATATTTTTTTAGATTTTCTTTTCAAAAACTGTCCAAAAACTAATTTAAAAAAAAAAGAATCGCCTCAGGTCTTAATGGGTTAAACACCTACGTTATGTGTCCGTGCATATAAAAAAAAACGGACAAAAGACAATCCAAAATGCCACCTAGACTCAAAACAGGCTGCAGGATGGCCTTTTTTTAGTGGTTAGAGACAGTCCTGTACCCCCCCGGGGGAGGCCGCAGGTTTCAAACCTCCAAAAAGAGAGGTTCCTGTCGCGAAAGCATCAATTCACTGTTGGCTATATTACCAATGTTAACCGGATGCGGGGGGGAAAAAAAACGTTCTGAACAGCCGTGCAGAGAGAGAGAGTCCGACGGGGTTAAAAAGTGTGGTTAGGGAGGCAGGAAGAGGGAGTTTCTCAACAACTGATAATAAAATTTAAAAAAAAAGTCCTCTGCTTCGTGAGCTCCATCTTTGTTTGTTTTTCCTTCTTCTATACACTAAGGCAGACCTACAATGCCGTTTTACACAGAAGACACACACACACACACACACACACACACACACAAAAATAATACAAAAAACAGGCTAAAAACCCCAAAGTCCTATAATTCGTACGATGTGACAAATAATCTACGTTCCAGGCTTTTAAACCCATTAAGACATGGAACGCATCTGCGTCACTTTAGATTTCCTTGGCTATTCAAAAATAGCAGATATACAAGCTCATAGCGCGGCACCGAGTGCCGCGCTATGAGCTTGTAGATCTGCTATTTTTGAAAAATCGTGAAAATAAATCTTTAAATTTTTTCCAAAACTGTTACTTTTAAGGATTCAAATTCAGAAGTAGCCAAAAAGTGGCAGATCTACCAGCTCAGGCTTCGATCTTGTGGATTTGCTACCTTCGATGCTTTTGTGTGACGCTGTAAGTATGATCAAGTAAGGCCTTCATTTAACGCATTAAGGCCTGAAGCCGTTTCTACAAATGTCTCCTAAATCGCAACAGTTATTCAGAAAAAAAAAACGTATGTTCGATATCAGTGGTTCTCAAACTTTTTCATGTCAAGGGCGCCCAAACGTATATGTATTTGGCCGCCGACCCCCATCTCAAAATATTTTGTTCCAGGGACACCCAGAAGCAAAGATTGTAGTTAAAAATGTTCGCTTTAAAATAATATATATTCAAAGATTTGCACACATTTTCAAAAATAGCAGATCTACAAGCTCGTATATCTGCTATTTTTGAATAGCCAAAGTGTAAAATAATGCTTTTTTAGCTCAACTCAAAAAAGGTGACACAGATGCGTTCCAGGTCTTAAGGGGTTAATTCACAGATCGCCCCTGTCGGCACACGGTGACCTGAAGAGAGAGAGAGGCGACGACGCAACTACGGCTACTGTGTTTCCATTCAACAGTCGAAGACTAAAAAAGGAAATTTTGCGCGCAAGACAAACATTTAAAATAAGAAGATGGCCCCCTAAGGGTGTGTCCACCAATACATTGACACACACCGTGGGATCTTTTTATGTGTAGGCGGCTATCGGAGGTCTCTCAGAGCACACACACACAACACATTGGTATGAGTCATGTCAGATTCTCGTTATCTCCTTAAAAATACGATGATAGGATTTCAGGTTAAAAACAAAAATCAGCAAAATTGCCTTTTAATTACAAAAAAAAAAGTAAAGCAAATTAAAATGAAAAGAAATGTCAAAAGCGTTTAGCAGAAATTTGCCGTTTTCATCTTGTCCCTCTTCTTCTGACTCGGTACTTTACAAATTCACATAAAACCATAGGGAAACGTAGTTAATGCAGTGGGAAAAAAGCACAGTCCAGCCTTGCTCACGGGCCAGAAACCCGAGGCAAAGCCCTATACCTGACAAATGTTTTAAAAACACACGATATCCCACTTAGAAAACACCAGGAACCGTCCTCCTTGTAAACACAAAGTATAAACGCACCTTTTCTCAAAAGAAAAAAAAAAGAAAAACACAAACCCATTTTCTTTTTAAAAACAGCCAATTGGGGAATTCGTGGAGTGTAGGTTTTCTCCAGTTTGCACCGTCTTGGCTCTAGTCTGCGCATCTCCTCATAAGTTCTCTTTAAAAAACGACTATGACAAAATCAATCCCACTCACGTCATACTAGCTTTCAAGACAATAGAAGTGACATTCTCCATTTAGAAAAGAAAAAGTCAACAAACATCAAGTAAGTCAAGAGAATGCGGGGAGAGGTTCAGACAGGGTGTTAAGTTGTCGAAATCACAAAAATATAACAAGAACGAAACAATTTAAGACATGAGAGAGAAGGAGATCAGGAATTAATGGCTTTTTTTTTGCCGACTGACGCCGTTCAACGTTTATCTTTCTGGTTTACTGTCGGGCAGGCGGGGGGGGGGGGGGGGGGGGGAATAGGGGATGGGGGGGCAGTGTGTGCTGGTGGTGGTTGAGTCAACCGAACTCGAACCCCCCTTCCGCCTCTTTCCTTCCCCATCACGAGACCCGCTCTTCCTCTATCAAAGGGGACAAGGGCGTGGACAAACTCTTGTGCAGGAGTGAGTGTGTGTGTGTGTGCATGCGCGTGTGTGTGTGTGTGTGTGTGTGTGTGTGTGTGTGTGTGTGTGTTGGCGTGCCCAACGTTACGACGTCGAGCCTTTTGGCTCAGCTGAGGGTTTGCGCCAACGCTTTCCAATTAAAATTATTAGCCGGCACCAGTGTGGATGCTTGTGCAGTTGGTGGTTTCAGAGTCCTCTGTGTGTATGTGTGTGTGTGTGTGTGTGTGTGTGTGTGTGTGGTGCGGGCTGCGGTGTGTGGAGCCCCTCTGTTGTTGTTGGAGAGGAGCCTCATCGTGGGGCTGCAGACTGGAGGCCGCTGGGCGTGACGCGAGACAACCCCTGAAAGACAAGACGGTGACAAAACGGAGAACAAGAATTAAATGGATTGGTTCCATAAAAAAACAGTTTCTGTCATCTCTTGGGAGTCGTTCCTAATTCAACCCATTAAGACCTGGAACGCATCTGTGTCACTTTAAGATTTCTTTGTCTATTAAAAATAGCAGATATACAAGTTCATAGCGCGGCACTCGGTGCCGCGCTATGAGCTTGTAGATCTGCTATTTTTGAAAAATATTGAAAAAAATATTTTTTGATTTTTTTCAAAAAAGTTTTTTAGAAAACATTTTTAAGAATCGCCTCAGGTCTTAATGGGTTAACAGCCAACAAATAGTGAAAAGCTCTAAATGGGGGACGCCAGCGTGAAAGTGGTTAAGGACGCTGTAAAAAAATACAAGAGGACTGGGGAGGGGTCGACGACACTCAATGCTCAACAATCTACCAAATCAACTCCCTTCCTGGAATTCATTCATGGGTTTAGGCCAGCTACAACGCAGACAGACAGATGGAGACCCACCCCCGTCATAATAACATTCACCACAGGGGGTTTCAATTCCACATTTGCAGCTCATTGTCCCCCTGGTCTGTAGTAGTGGCATGGCTGGGTTATGCAAAGCAGATCTTAATTATTCAAACATTATTCATGAGCTGAGCCCTCGTCAGGCCGGGGCGTCGCCGCAGACAAAGACCTAATCATTTTGTGTGTGTGTGTGGCGTCAAGAGCCTCAGGTAAGCAGGACATCAGGATGCAATGGCACCACAAGAGAGAAAATATCACCCGCTCTATTAATCACACGAACCCTACCATTACGGTTCTGGGCGTGTCTTAATATGTGAACATTCGTCCCAAAATTGCAGATCTACAAGCTCACAATGCGTCGCATTGTGAGCTTGTAGAGACGGCGAAGAGATTTGGTGTAGAGGGAAGAAGGAGGGGATGGAGTATAGGCCCTTGGGGGGGACCCTGGTCAACGAAGTATATAGGGTACACATTCATATGTTTGTGTATTTCTGCCACTTCATCTAAAAGCTTCCAGTTGCGTTCTTTCTATGTATCATGTTTAGATATCGATTTGTCACTTCCAGCATACCAGATACAGTATACTGTATATAGATATACGTGGGGCGTGTTTTGTACACTCGCTACAAAACATTCAAATAGTCTTTCTGGCAGCCTTTAGTGCTGGCCAGGTATATATCGTCGCTATCAGGCAGAAACCTCTTATCTCCAAATTTCGACTTTTTAAAGTTTTTTTGCCCTCAGAGAGAGGTGAGGTGAAATAGGTGAAAATAGCCAATAGACAATCGCAACGCATCGTGAGCTTGTAGATCTGCTATTTTCACTATTTCAGAGAAAACGTCCTTCCATCCTGACAAATGGACACCCAAGGTCTCCACCTGACGGCGATGTGTGGCCCTACTTGTGGCCCTACTGAACACAGTGACGTCAACTCTGGTCACCTTCCAAAATCTGTTGAATAGAGAATTCTGTATATGCTCTCTACAGTTCAGGCTATGGGTGTAGCATGGGCAATTGACCAATAGAGTACCACCGAATCAACAAAATTAGTAAAATACCACTAGTAATTTGCTATTTGATTTGGCGTTTGTCTGAGATGGGGAAGGGACAAAAAGAGCAGGTACAACTCAGTCCATGTGGTGGCACTGTTTCCATATTGTATGCTAGTACCTTCCCTGGGCTCTGCAGCACAATGGCCATATCTGCCTATTTTTAAAACACAATGAAAAAGAAGATCATGTCGTGTCCAAAATTCCTTCAGACAAAGATGATCGACAATAATGCAAGTTGGGGGTTAACACTCCAGTTGAAAATATGTCACTTTTCATCTAGGATCAAGTTTAGGTTCAGGTTTTACGGGCCCGATATACTGATCAATCGGTGGGCGATCAATCGGAGCATCCATAATGATGTTTGGACAGACTCCATGTCATCATGCACTGATACACGTGACACAAGTAGCAGTAGAGTCTAACTTGTCTGCAAGTCAACTACTTAACCACTTCAGCCATTAACCCATTAAGACCTAAGGCGATTCTTAAAAATGTATTTTGAACAAAAAGATTTTTCAAAAATATCTAAAGTGACACAGATGCGTTCCAGGTATTAATGGGTTAAGATATTTAAAAAAAAAAAACGAATCCTTAATTTCTAAAATATCGTCCCTGTCGGGCGGGAAAACCTCATATCTCCAAAACTGTTACTTTTTCAGGATTCAAATTCAAAAACCTTAAAAAAGTAGCAGATCTACATGCTCAAAGCGCGTCGCGAGAGCTTGTAAATCTGGTACTTTTGATTCTTTTGTGCGACGCCGCAGTATGATCAAGTATTCAATTACGGGGAAAAAAAACACAAAAAGTTAGAATATGGTTTCTGCCCGACAGAAAAGCTATATGCTACTTTTGCAAAACAGCCCAGATTCATCTCCTGCTACTGGCATACAAAGAGGTTTCTAACCCCCCCCCCCCCCCCCACACACACAGGCCAGGCTTCACTCTGCCTGGAATAGACCTGGGTTCTAAGAATAGAACATAACGTGAATGAGAAATCATATATGGGCTGAGTTCTCATAGCTCTGCAGCTACCACCGCATTTCATGACACAGCTTCAAGGGCCAGAGGTTCTCAGAAGTGGGGTCCGTCCTCGGACCCCCGTGGGGGGGGTCCTTGAAGGGCGGTTTCCAGGGGATCGCCCCCAGCTAAAATGTGTTAATACTAGTCCATACCCCGGGCGGGGATGTACGCACTTAAAAGTTATTTGCAGACTTTTGGGCTATGCGCTGTATTAGCCTTGATACAAGACATGTCATATTTTATATATCATTATTATGACAGATGACCGTCTTGATCCAAGGCTAGTGCTGTATAACCAGTGGTTTTCAACCTTTTTTCATGCCAGGGACCCCCTAAATTGATATACATTTGGCCCGCGGACCACCATCTGAAAATGTTTTGTGCCAGGGACCCCCAGAAGCAATTTGAGTTAAAAATGTTCTCGTTGAAAGATTATCATATTCAAAGATATGCACACATTTTCAAGATTTTTCAAAAAAATAGCAGATCTACAAGCTCATAGCGCGGCACTCGGTGCCACGCTATGAGCTTGTATATCTGCTATTTTTAAAATAGCCATGGCTAAGTGGTTAAAATGATTCTGAGGCTATATGTTAACTCATTTATAGCTGGGGACCCCCTGGTAGCCCCCCCAAGGGACCACTGGTGGTCCCCCAAGGACCACTGGTTGAAAACCACTGCTGTATAAGCTACCCAAATCAGTAGGCATGCAGCGGGTTGTCGTGGACCCCCCAGCGAATGCTTTCGCGGACCCCCTTTCCCCAGGTTGGGGTTCACTGAGCTAAAGCTATTTGTGCCGACAGCCGTGTGTTCCTCTGACTGGATATCTACTCTGCCTAGCTCTGACAGTTAACCCATTAACACATTGATTGCCTAGATCGAATATATATTCTTAAATTTTTTGGGGGAAAATTCCACAAGGGGCGACCTAACACAGCTTTGGAATGATCGATTGTCTCTCAGAGAAGAAAAATGTGGAGGTGACCATAGATATATATATATAAAGGCTAGATGACTCAACCGCGCTAATGGCCAATGGAGTACGACGTTGCCACATGGCGGCCATCTTGGGACGGTCATTCATAACATTATGTCTATGGTGCATGTACTTTGAAATAACCATAGCGTGCTCAATTTTCATCCGATTTTCAAACGGTTTGGTGTGTTGTAAACACCAAAGATGTATTTATGATACTGCATACTTAATGTTATAAAAAAAAAAATACATGATTATAATTATAAGTATGCAGTATCATAACTACATCTTTGAAAATCGGATGAAAATTGAGCACGCTATGGTTATTTCAAAGTACATGCACCATAGACATAATGTTATGAATGACTGTTGCAAGATGGCCGCTGTTGAGCTACGCTTGCGACGCCCCCTTGAGCCATCTAGCCTTTATATATATCTATGGATGTGACATCATTCCAAAAAAACGTCACTTCCACCCACCCCAATGATGGGATTTTCAGAAAAACAGCTGTAACTCAGTTTCTTTTTTTTTCATTGAAAACCACCCGTTTTCAGCGGAGCAAAGCTCCAAAATGGCGGATCGCGGTTGGAAACTTGTCGTTCCCATGGATACACAGATCCTTCCGCCTAATCACAGGAACCTTTTTCGTGTTTTTTTTTTACACAATGTCGGTTCCACGGCATTTCAAATATCATCGGATTGAGGTAATTATACGCCGGCACGGGGATAGAAAACTATGTTTAATATCTTGGCAATCAATGTGTTAAGACCTGAGGCCGATTAAAACATTTATTTTTCTAAATCGTAACGCTTAAAAATATATATATATATATATATATATATTCAAAGATTTGCACACATTTTATTTTTTTTCAAAAATAGCAGATCTACAAGCTCATAGTGCGGCACAGAGTGCCGCGCTATGAGCTTGTATATAAGACGCTGTGCTCCTCCGTTGTATCAATGTCGGGTAACCAACGCGCTAACGCTGTTAGCACCAAGACCTGACCGTAGCCCCGTAGCTTAAGTCTACCCGGCGACTGCCCCACTGGTTGGGACCGTGACAACAACATAGTACATCCCATAACACTGGGGGAGCGTAACCATGACAACAGACCCCGTGTGGCCGCGCATGCTCAGTAACCTCCTTCACAAAAAAAACGTCTTTTAAACTGCTTACATTTGGGTGAAAAATGGCGTTCGTGAGTGTCTTCACATGGTAATGATCATATTCCCGTGTGTTCAGATCAATTGCTGAACCCACTGAGGAGAAAAACGTAGCATCAAAATCTGTTTTAAGCACTTTAACCCCAATATACATATCGGCTATTAGAAATAAATGAATATTGCCATACGGTGGGCTCCCTAGCCCAAAATATTTTCAGAAGGGTATCCACGGCCAAATACATAATATGAATTTTAGGATCCTTGACATGAAACATTTTTAGAACCGCTGCTCAAGGCCGCAGCGTGTCGGGAAGTATCTGTGACAAAAAAAAATAAGAATCTCACTTCCTGTTTAGGGGAACAATGGGGAGAAGTGAGATCCACTGAGGACACAGGAACCATCGTTTAGCTGTTTAAACACAACATCTGTCGATTTGTAATAAGATAGAAAATGATAAATGAAGTAAACTTTGAGCATGAGTCTTTCGGTGCTAGGTACTGACTGTACTGCAGTGGTTCAAACCTTTTCATGTCAAGGACCCCCAAATTGATATGCATTTGGCTGCGGACCTCCCATCTCAATAATATTTTGTGCCAGGGACCCCCAGAAGCAAATATTTGTGTTGAAAATGTTTGCTTATAATATATATATATATATTCAAAGATTTGCAAAAAGTTCAAGATTCTTCAAAAAATTGCAGATCTACAAGCTCATAGTATCGCACGAAGGGACGTGCTATGAGCTTGTATATCTGCCATTTTTGAATAGCCAAAGTATAAAATATGGTTAAAGTGGTTAAAATGGTTGTGATGCTATAGAGCACCGAAGTCTGACGTCACTGCCACTAGACTGCCACTAGAAGGCGCTGTTCCACGGGTTCGTGGCTTTATTTTTTGTGTTGAAACCCCCATTTGGGAATCTTCGATCACGTCATATAAGAACTGTGTTCCAAACATAAACACACCACCCTGGCGTTTTTTGTCAGGGGGGTGGCTCTGCATCGTTTATGATATTCATTCATATTTGATACAGCCTGTTTCTGGCGAAAATGGAATTAATTCTGCCTTAAAAGTCTTAAGAACTACTACTTCCGGGTCTGAAATCACTGTCCCCACAGCAGCTGCGTTCATGGGAAATGTAGTCTTTGAGTTGTTTGACTCGTTTCTAGTGTTTATATTGTGTTACTCTTTGGGTAAATGTGTACATTTACACCTTCAGTCGATGCTTCATATCCATATGAGTAAAAACGCCAGGGTGGTGTGTTTATTTTTGGAACACAGTTCTTATATGAAGCGATCTAAGATTCCCCAATGAGGATATCAATACAAAAAGTAAAGCCATGAACCTGCGGAAAGCGCCCTCTACTGGCAGTGATGTCAGGACTTCGGTGCTCTATATTAACTAATTATACTGGGGACCCCCCTCCTTTATACATAATAGTAATTGTATTTGTTGGTGACATATATAATTGTGTTGATTTTTTTGTTGCCATGTTGATGAATTGAATACATAAGACCACAATGGAAAACAAGTCCCCAGAACCTTTTTTACGTCATCCTTTTAGCCTTAATGTCTGACTGTACCTACATGCCGTTTACATTTCTGACTAATAAAGTATTCAATCAATGCATTATTCAAGTATTATACTACAGTATAAGTACAGTGGTGGAAAAAGTACTCAATTGCGTTACTTAAGTAAAAGGTATCAATACTGCAATGTAGAAATACTCTGTTACAAGTAAAAGTCCGGAATTCAAAATTGACTTGGGTAAAAGTACAAAAGTATTGGCATCAAAATGTACTTAAAAGTACCAAAAGTAAAAGTACTCCTTATGCAGAATGTCCCATTTCAAGTTTTCAAATGTATCCAAATATTTTGAAAATAGCCGATCTACAAGCTCACAATGCGTCGCGTTGCGACGCATTGTGGGCTTGTAGATCTGCTATTTTCAAATGGCCAAAATGTATATAGGGCTGAAGTGGTTAATGTAGGTTTTGTAATAATAATCCAAATCTACGTAACTAGTAACTAAAGTTTTCAAATAAATGTAGTGGAGTAAAAGTACAATATTTGGATCCGAGGTGTAGTGGAGTAGAAGTAACAGTATTAGAAATTGGAAATACTCAATACCCAAGTACAAATACCTCAAAATTGTACTTAAGTACTGTACTTAAGTAAATGTACTTAAGTTACTTTCCACCACTGTTCAAGTATTTTTCAAGTATTCAATCAATCAATCCCCCCCCAACAAAAATGTTCACGTTGCGTTACCTGGGATGTGGACATGCGCGAGTCCTGCCGTCCCGTCAGGTCTGACGAGGAGATGTTGACGGGAGCCCCGCGATGCAGACGCATGGCCACCTTCCTCTGCTCCCTCTCCAGACCTGGTGGATGGAAATAAAGGCGGTGCACAAGGTGGTGCACAAGGAAAAGAGAAGAGAAAGATGTTAAAAGATATACATCTATATTAGGGGTGGGACGATATGGGTACCTCACGATATATATTGCAAGAAATTTCACCAACGATATATCACGATATCTGAAAATATCGATATATTGCGATATCACGATATATTGCATGAAATTTCACCAACGATATATCACGATAGTCCTTGTATTCAATTCATAAACACATAAAATAGCACCAAACAGTTCAAAATCATCATTACACAAATACAGTAGGAAAAACAACGTATCACAAACTTAATTTTTATTTTTGCATTTTTTTAATATCGATATTTTTCGGCAGTATATCGATTAGTTATCGCGGGAGAAAGTATCGCGATATATCACGATATCGATATATCGTCCCACCCCTAATCTCTATATATATATATATCTATGTCTAATGGTTTTTGGGTGGACATTATCAGCCACTTTATCATGAACATTTTACAAGCCTTTTTTTAGCATCTACAAATTATGTCGGATTAAGACGGAACAGAACAGAGTGGATTTTTTTATTGTTTTACCATCAGGACACAGTACATTAATCCATTAAAATGCGGGAAAGCATCCGGGTCATTTTAGATTTTTGCGTTGACTAAAAAGAAAATAGCAAGATAGACAAGCTCAGACGCGCTGCAAGCTTGTATATCTGCTATTTTTGAACTACTGATTTAGAGGGCATTTTGTAGATTCGGCCTCCATGTGAAGGGCCGTTCACGCTGAGGCACTAGAACTATAAGAATATAGTTTTAAAAATCGTCAAGTGGATGACAGAGTTCTCACCAACTATAAAAGATATATAGTTATAGTTATAGTGCGCTGGTGGACAAACACAATGTTGTATTGTATTAACCCATTGAGACCTGAAGCCGATTCTACATGTCTCCTAAATCTTAACAGTATTCTGGAAAACCTATGTTTCTATATCAGTGGTGCTCAATCTTTTTCATGTCAAGGACCCCCAAAATGATATGTATTTGGCCGCGGACCCCCATCAAAATATATTCTTCCAGGGACCCCCAGAAGCAAAGATTTGAGTAAAAAATGTTAGCTGTAAAACAATATATATTCAAAGATTTGCACACATTTTCACGATTTTTCAAAAATAGCAGATCTGCAAGCTCGTAGCGCGGCACTCGGTGCCGCGCTACGAGCTTGTAGATCTGCTATTTTTGAATAGCCCAAAGTGTAAAATAATGCTTTTTAGCTCAAATCTAAAAATGACACAGTTCCAGGTCTTAATGGGTTAAGTTGTTACTGTCCGTTTTGTGATGCGTGTGTGTGTGTGCGTGCTGTACGTGCGTGTGTAGTACGTGTGTTCTCTGTACCGGTGTGTGAGGCGGGGTTGAGTGGCGATGGGGCGGCTGCTGCATCCTGAGCCGCTCTGGGTCGTCCCGAGGCTGCGGGCGCGGCGAGGGCCCTGCTGGCCCCCGCGGGGGTCCTACCGGGCCTCAGCCTCTCCTCTCTCTCCCTCCTCTCTGCATCCTCGACCGCCCTGGTGGCGCCCTGTGCACCCTGCGCGCACACACACACACACACACACACACACACACACACACAGTAGATACACGTTTTAGCTTAGATCCCAAAGATATTTTTGCTACCACATTCTGATTCTATACAAGTAAGACGCGCGAACGCGGGAAGCGAGCGCAGCTCGAAAATAACAATAAGAAGAATAGAAAGGAATGAGCAATTGTAGAGAAGCTATTGTACGCCCCTCCCCCCCAAAAATCTTATTTATTTGACTGTATGTGGCTCTGTTTTTCTTAAAAGTGCAAATTAGTCATTTGTAATCCCATGTTACAGCATAGCTAGCTAGCAAGAAGAAATCTAAAACTGTCCTCAAACTAAGGCGTTTTCAACTTGCCATCCGGCCTGAAATATGCACAAATGACATGGAATTCTAGATTTTTGACTGTTTCAGCATTTCATCTACCGTATTTTCCGCACTATAAGGCGCACCGTCAGTGCGCCTTATAGTGCGGATGCGCCTTATAATCCGATGCGCCTTATATATGTATCAATATTGGTTCCCTTGGTTTCCGCTCTATAAGCCGCACCGTCAGTGCGCCTTATAGTGCGGATGCGCCTTATAATGCGGTGCGCCCTATATATGAAAATAATACATTTATTGAAGGTGCGCCTTATACTCAGATGCGCCTTATAGTGCGGAAAATTTAAGGTAATTCCATAAAAAAATATCCTGATTTTTCTGATTTTCAAAAACACCAAAAATAGATCTACAAGCTCACTTTCGCTATTTGTCGTACTACAAAGTATATAGATTAATCCTGTATATCAGTGGTTTTCAACCTTTTTCATGCCAAGGACCCCTAAAATTGTTATACATTTGGCCGCCGACCACCATTTGAAATGTTTTGTGCCAGGGACCCCCCAGAAGCAAAGATTATCAGTTGATTCTCGCTTTAAAAAATATATAAATATTCAAAGATTTGCACACTTTTTCAAGGTTTTTCAAAAATAGCAGATCTACAAGCTCGTAGCGCGGCACTCGGTGCCGCGCTATGAGCTTGTAGATCTGCTATTTTTGAATAGCCCAAAGCTAAGCGGTTAAAATGATTGTGACGCTATGTTCACTAATTAAGCTGGGGACCCCCTGGTACTCCCTCAAGGACCACTGGTGGACCACCGGACCACTGGTTGAAAACCACTGCTGTAAATGCAAGGTAACGCAAGGTAATGCAAGGTAAACAAAGGTTTTGAAACCTCTGTATCTTTCAACAAAGTGGAGTACATCGTATCTCAAACCAACAGCAAAAACCACGACAGAGCTACAGTACAAACAAAACAATAAGTCCTTTTCGGACTTTTAACTCACAAACTTGAGCATGTTCCAGTCAAAGACGTAGTCGTACGAGAAGCCTTGTCTGTGGAACAGATTCCTGAACAGCTGTCGCAGGTACGAGTAGTCTGGCTTGTCGTCGAACCGCAGCGAGCGGCAGAAGTTCAGGTATGTGGCGAACTCCGCTGTAGTGGAGAGAGAGAGAGAGAGACGGAGAGAGAGAGGTTGCCGTGTCATGTGGGTTGTGTTAACGCATTGGTTCTCAACCTATTGCATGTCAAGGACCCCCAAAAATGTACACATATCAAGCCCACAGACCCCCACTTGAAAAGATATGCCAAGGACCCCCATAAGAGAAGATTTCTTTACGGCTAGAGCAGTGATTCTTACAACTAAAGCAGTGATGATTCTCAACCATTTTAATTTCAAGGACCCCCGGTTTGATAGGCATTAGGCCACGGACCCCCATTTGATACCATTTTGATGTCTGGGGACCCCCCCCAAACACTGTAGTATCATCAGTGTTAATTTAACTCTTGAGAGCGTACAAATGCTAGCGTTTCATTTGTATGCTCTCGGAGTTACAGACGCATAAGGGTCCATTTGGTTCCTGTAACGGTCAATCATTCGACTAGGGACCCCCGGGAACCCCCTGAGGCTCCTCGGACCCCACTTTGACAACCCCTGTGTTAACCCTTTAAGACCTGAAGCCAATTCTACAAAATGTCTTCTAAATCCCAACAGTATTCTGAAAAAAACGTATGTTTCTATATCAGTGGTGCTCAAACTTTTTCATGTCAAGGACCCCCAAAATTATATGTATTTCGCCGCGGATCCCCATCTCAAAATATTTTGTTCCAGGGACCGCCAGAAGCAGAGATTTGAGTTACAAATGTTCGCTTTAAAACAATATACATTCAAAGATTTGCACACATTTTCATAATTTTTCAAAAATAGCAGATCTACAAGCTCGTAGCGCGGCACAAAGAGCTTGTAGATCTGCTATTTTTGAATAGCCAAAGTGTAAAACGAATGCTTTTTTAGCTAAAATCAAAAAGTGACACAGACGCGTTCCAGGTCTTAACTCATTCACTGCCTGAATTATTTATGGCCGTGTTTGCCCACTGCCAGAGATTTTTCATTGAAAAAAAAAAAAGTACTCAGGAGCCGAGATACATCATTTTTTTGTTTTAAGTTAACAAGGAAGTGGGGAGTCTAGATCTTCGAAAAATCATATCTCCTTTGTCTTTGAGTCAAATTGAAAAAATTGAAATTACGCTTTTTACGTTCTTGGCAGTATTGGTAATTGGGAATAATTACGTTTTTTACGTTTTTGGCAGGGAATGAGTTAATGGGTTAACTTGCGTGTGTAGTTATGGAAAAACACCGAGTCCAACGGCAGCGACAACATTTTGAATGTTTTGAATTGTTGAGCAAGCAACATACATGGGTATCCCTTGCAGAGCACTTCGATGGGCGTGGACATTTTCTTCTCGCTGATGCGTTCGTACTTCTGCCTCTTGGTGGCGGCCTTGAGGCCCTGCCAGGGCAGAGAGCCCAGGTTGAAGTACATGAGGACGTAGCCCAGGGACTCCAGGTCATCTCGTCTGGACTGCTCTGTGGACACAGACAAGACACAGACACGTATTTTAAGTGGAGGAATGAGGGTCGACTCCTTTGTTTGTGTTCTCTCTGCATTTAGCTGGTTTAGAATAGTGATTTCCAACATTCATTTCAAGATATTGCAAGGCATAGTTACACGGCACGCTAGCTAGCTAGCTAGATACATCCATAAACAGACTATAGAGCACCGAAGTCCTGACGTCACTGCCAGTAGAGGGCGCTTTCCACAGGTTCATGGCTTTACCTTTTTGTATTGATATCCTCATTGGGGAATCTTAGATCGCTTCATATAAGAACTGTGTTCCAAAAATAAACACACCACCATGGCGTTTTTACTCATATGGATATGAAGCATCGACTGAAGGTGTAAATGTACACATTTACCCAAAGAGTAACACAATATAAACACTAGAAACGAGTCAAACAACCCAAAGACTACATTTCCCATGAACGCGGAAGTAGTAACTCTTAAGACTTTTAAGGCAGAATTAATTCCATTTTCGCCAGAAACAGGCTGTATCAAATATGAATGAATATCATAAACGATGCAGAGCCACCCCCCTGACAAAAAACGCCAGGGTGGTGTGTTTATGTTTGGAACACAGTTCTTATAGGACGTGATCGAAGATTCCCAAAATGGGGATTTCAACACAAAAAATAAAGCCACGAACCCGTGGAACAGCGCCCTCTGGTGGCAGTGACGTCAGACTTCGGTGCTCTATTCTATTTCATATCACAGAGTTATATAAGGAATGGGAGAAGCACTGGATTTCCACTTCATCAGAATGTGACTCCCAAGCCACCCCCGGAGGTGCATCTGAGATGCATTTACACCTCCATCTATACACCCTTTAGCTTTTAGCTCCCCGATCCCATGAGGTAGACGCATGCTAACACCAGGTGGAAAAGAGGGTCGCGGTCAGGGTTGCCATGTCTGCTTATTATAAGCGACTTTGGGCTTTTTTTTCCCTGTAAAGTTGCTTGTAAATATTGGTAGTTGTGAGTTGCGTCTTTTTGGGCTTGTTCCTAAAGTATAGTTATAGCTTATTTGGGTTTCCTTCCTAAATGTTGTTTAAACCAGTGGTCCAAGGACCCCCCAAACTAACATGTATTTGTCTGAGGACCCCCTATTTTCAAATAGCCGATGTATGTATACGTTTAAAGTGCTCATGTGGCCTATAGTCGATTATTTTGGGCTTGTTTTCAACGACCTGGTTGCTTATTTATCTTGCAAAATCTGGCAACACTGGTCACGGTGTGTGTGTGTGTGTGTGTGTGTGTGTGTGTGTGCGTGCGCGCAGTGTTGCCAGATTCTGTGAGAGAAACAAGCAACCAGGTCTAGGAAAACCAACCAAAAGAAGCATGAGCACTTTAACATATACATCAGCTATTTGAAAATAGCAGATCTACAAGCTCACAACGCGTCGCATAGCGACGCGTTGCGAGCTTGTAGATCGGCTATTTTCAAATAAAATCTTGCGGGGAAATTATAATAAGCAGATCTGGCAACCCTGTGTGTGTGTGTATGTGTTTGTGTGTGTGTGTGTGTGTTACCTATGCCCAGATGTGTGTTGATGGAGGCGTAGCGGGCGGTTCCCGTGAGGTTCTTGTTCTCGCGGTAGGGGATGTGCTGGTGCGTGCGCGCGTCCCGGTACTTCTTGGCCAGGCCAAAGTCGATGATGTAGACCAGGTTGCCCTTCTTGCCCAGACCCATCAGGAAGTTGTCCGGCTTCACGTCTCGATGGATGAAGTTCTTGGAGTGGATGTACTCGATGCGGCTGATCTGGAGACGGGGTGGAAACGGTGGAGAGGGAGCACGACTCGAGCCTATGAGCATTTCTTGGACGATTGTTCCATTGAGATTAATGCCATTTAAATCAGTGGTTTTCAACCAGTGGTCCGGGGACCACCAGTGGTCCTTGGGGGGCTACCAGGGGGTCCCCAGCTAAATTAGTTAACATAGCCTCAGAATCATTTTAACCACTTAGCATTGGCTATTCAAAAATAGCAGATATACAAGCTCATAGCGCGGCACCGAGTGCCGCGCTATGAGCTTGTAGATCTGCTATTTTTGAAAAATCTTGAAAATGTGTGCAAATCTTTGAATATATTAATTTTTCAAAGAGAACATTAACTCATATCTTTGCTTCTGGGGGTCCCTGGCACAAAACATTTTCAGATGGTGGTCCGCGGCCAAATGTATATCAATTTAGGGGTCCCTGGCATGAAAAAGGTTGAAAACCACTGTATTAATTGTTTCATAAGCCTAAGAATCCATCATTTTATTTTATTTTTCTTGGAAACTGAAGAAAATAATAATAAATTAAAATGAAATAAATGGAAAACATTATTGAGAAAACATGGCCCCAACACGTACTAGAATAACAATATCAGTCACCAGAACCAATGACAGGTGTTTTCGATGAATCAATCATGGTTAAAATTTGAGTTTGAAGTTACATTGGGAAGGGGGCGTGTCTGGAAAAAATGAATATCAAATCTCTAAATACTGAATCAAGCTAATTAAAAACTGTCTGGGATGCCCACAAAAGCCTGATTAGGTGTTAAAATGACCCCAAACATGTTTGAAAGTGAAATATCCCTTTAAACCCGATGACAGAATTTGACCATTTTAATTTTGAAGAAAAAAACTAAATGGGTGGGAAGGACATTAAAAAAAACGTGACCTAGTCCACTGTGATGAAAGAGGTGATAGTTTAGACCAGCACAAAGCCCTCGAGTTAGGAAGCCCAAGGCAGTTGGGCCGCCCCCACGCTAGACCCCGCTTTGTTGCCACCATCGCAAAGAATGCTTGCTCAGGGGGTGGGACAATGTCGGGTCTGTGTTCTGTATGTAAAGTGTGTTGAGACAACTTGGTTGAGATTTGGCACTATCAATACAAACTGAATTGAATTGCTTTACAACTAGAGTTGTTCCGATTCCGATACCAGTATCGGAAAAGCTGGTATCTGTATCGGTGAGTATGCCAGTCTATGCCAATCCGATACCACATCATTTGTCACATGATATTTCATTTTACGGTGAATGCTTCAGTTGATGTTGCACTGCTCTGCCGTTTTATACTCTTACTGTACTATTTACATTATAATTCAACTAACTTGTAGCTGCACTTTAACAATTATTAATTATTAATAAAACGCAAGTTATGGGCGATACCCATAACTTCGGGAATCGGGAAGGAAAAAATTGTATCATTACATCTCTATTTACAACAGAGTTAAAGGAGGAGTTCACCCAAAAAATGACTTATTTTCTATCAATTGCACACCCTATGAAGCCTTGAATCCATGGATTCTTTTTAGTTTTTGTCACATTCCTAAGCTAATAATTTGATTCCCGTCTCCTACCGGCTAATGTATCCGGTAGGAGACACAAAGTAGATTTTTTTGTGTCTCCTACCGGAAATACACACGGTCATCGAATTATTGTCTTAGGAATGCCACAAAAACAAAAAATAAATCCATGAAATCAAGGCTTCATGGGGTGTGTAATTGATAGAAAATAAGTCATTTTTGGGGTGAACTCCTCCTTTAACCCATTGATAACTGGAACGCATTTGTGTCACTTTAGATGTCTTTGGCTATTCAAAAATAGCAGATATACAAGCTCATAGCGCGGCACCGAGTGCCGCGCTACGAGCTTGTATATCTGCTATTTTTGAAAAATCTTGAATTTTTAGATTTTTTTTCAAAAAACTGTTAGGATTTAGATTTTTTTTAAAGAATCGCCCCAGGTCTTAATGGGTTAAGTATTGAAGGAGAACCCCCCCTCCCACCCCCCCCCCCCCCCCCAACCAGCGTTTCTCCCTGTGGGGGGTTTTTACCATCTGGTCGGCCAGCAGCAGCACCGTCTTGAGGCTGAACTTGCGGGAGCAGAAGTTGAACAGGTCCTCCAGACTGGGCCCCAGCAGCTCCATCACCATGACGTTGTAGTCGCCTTCGGCTCCACACCACTTGATGGTCGGAATGCCCACTGGAAGAGAAGAAGCATTGTGGGAAGAAGGAAGTGATTCCACTGTCAACTTTGTGGATGTTTGTTTAGTCAATAAAAATGTGTGTCACCAACACACAAAGTGCGTTGACCGACGATGGAGGAACACCGTACTGAACAGACAATCTGGGGTGCTTTCCGTCTCCTGCTACAAGGGATGTATAGAGAACTTTGATGGACTTTATCTCCATGTACTGATCATTACTCCAACTGATAGAAACAGAGCTAAGTGTTCCTTTAACCACTTGAGTCCTACAGTATATACTTTCAACATACCACGGAAAGATATTCACATTTTAACCTGCTCTTTCATCATAGAAACAAGTGGGCTTATAACCAAAACGATCCATGTTCTCTGGGAGAAGTGGTGTTAGTGTTCTGTGTAGAAATATTGTTAGTGGGAATGAAAACAGTCGCACCACCGGAAGTGATGCGCTGAAAGCAGACCAAAGCCCCGGTTTCCCTGTGCACGGGCGCTCCATCGAGCTCCGCCCAGAGCCAAGTAAAAGAATAAAAAACAGCAGAGGGCGCTGTTTTTCCTTGGGTCCCCAGATTGTGTTCACATAGACGCTCGACAAAGCCGAATGCACCTTGGTGGACTCAAACCCACAACCTCCGTGGTTGTGGGCAGGCACCACCGCGGCCACCCGAGCGCCATCATGACACAAACTTGAATGAAAACGCTTCAATCATACAGATGGGACGCTGCACACAGAAGGCCAGCCAGCAGACAGTTGTTTCAGTAACACCTGTGGTAAGCTGTGCTGCTGCTGCTGATTATTACACGGGAGACCATCTGGTGCTTCCTTCTCTACAGGCAACACACACCATCGTGCTGCTGCTGCTGTGCACTCACTGCTGTGTGTGAACGAACGGAAAACGCACAGCCAAATATATCTCCCCCTCTAGCCCTGGTTCAGTCTGCACGCTCCGGCTAAATCCTGCCCCGTTGCCACACACACAAATAACCCATTAACACATTGCATGCCAGTCGCGTAGATCTACGCGAACCTATTTAAAGCCGCAGCGTGCCAGTCGCGTAGATCTACGCGAACCGCCGATTCCCATGTTAAGTGCCCCAGGTGCACTTTCCGAATTTTTTTGATCCATTTCCGTTTCCGGTCGGAAACGGAATTATTCGGGTTCCGGTTTTTTCGATCGTATCCGCTTCCTGTCTGGGATCCTGTTTAAAACTCGATTTTCTCTGGTTGTTGTTTTTCTCCTCGCTGATCACTGTTTACCGTTCATCGGCTGTAGCTTCAAGATGGCGGCACGGATTTGGAAACTGTTTTCGCTCGCCGTTTCTCACGGATCCGCTGTGTGTTTAGAACCAAATGAACGCGCACTTTTAACTTATTTAGCGAGGTCTGTGGCGACATGAAAAAAACTAAAAAACAACAATAAAACGCTGGCACTGGTGAGTACATTATGAGATTAAACTCTGGCATGGAATGTGTTAAGACCTGAGGCCATTCTTTAAAATGTTTTCTAAATCCTAACAGTTTTTTGGAGAAAAAAAAACGAACACAATTTTTTTTCAAGATTTTTCAAAAAAATAGCAGATCTACAAGCTCATAGCGCGGCACTCGGTGCCGCGCTATGAGCTTGTAGGTCTGCTACTTTTTGAATAGCCAAAGAAATCTAAAAGTGACACAGATGGGTTCCAGGTCTTAATGGGATAATAATACACACGTTTGTGCACAGTTAATTATGCCCACACGCACATGCATTCACACTATCGCTGCTGGCCCTTTGCACAAATACTCCGAAATAGACAAATTGTCCGCTCGGTGTATCGAGATGAGAAATGCTATTTATTTTTAGAGTCTGTGGGTCCGTGTGGAGTCTGTGGGCCAAATACGGCTGCTGCAACTAAATGTGATCACAAGCGGGCAAGGTGGCAGCTGTTCTATGCTATTTAAGGCTGCAAAAAACACATTTGTATTATTTTTTTGCACAATCACTCTCTGTTGTGCATGACCCGAGTTTTCCATACATATATCAACTGTACTCGGCGAGTCATTGACCTCATATTACTGTATTTAACACACGGAAGACCTATTTTATACTTCAGCTAATCGAATGTAGCCAAATGCTATTTTTGAAGAGGTTTGAAAAATCTAAAAGAAAAAAAAAAAGGGATTTTTTTTTTAAGGAAATGTAACAAATCTTTTTCCTATAGTGCTCAAAATATGGATGCCAGGGTGTGGCTGATTGAACTACTTACGTTGAGAGGAATTCAAGAGAACGTGGGACCATGTTTGTTGGGAAACACTGAAGACCACAGGGAATGGCCAGAATTTGGCAACATGTGTTATCAAAGTTTTTATGGACCACAAATTAACAGTAAAATGTCTCCATATTGCCACGTTTTCGCTTAACTTTTAGTGTCATATACTTATCTTTAGTATTGTGAACACAGGATAATAAAGTAAAATAATAACATTTTCAATATCATCAATGACATTGAATTCTTCATATTGTTCACATTTAAAAAGACATCTATCCTAATAGAGAGGTTTTTCATATACCTTTGTTTAGAAAGCTACCTATCCATCTACCAAACGACAATTTAGAATGACAAAAATGACATTACCAGTAATCATTACTGCGATTATGACAATTGTGCGATTCATCGCGCGGCCCCAAAGCTATGCTAACACGGTAGAAAACAGCTGCGGGCCCTGCGACTGCAAGGCCAAGCTAAACCGCGTATGCGCAAAGTGTACACACACACACGTCTAATCTATGAATAAACACTGAATATTCATAATGTCTGGTGAGACACAGAGGAAGGATGGATGGATGGATGGATGAGCCCCTGAAGCCCCACTCCCCATAACCTTAGGTCACTCAACACACACCATAGAAGAGAGAGAGAGAGGGGGGAGGAGGGGGAGGAGTGAATGGAGATGGAGGTAGGGCTGTCACAACCGTGCCATTTTATTTGAAGATTAATTGTCATACAAATAATTAATTAATTGTGTTTTTGGCATTGAGCATTGGAACATATTAACCCATTGAGACCTGAAGCCGATTCTACATGTCTCCTAAATCTCAACAGTATTCTGAAAAACTTATGTTTCTGTATCAGTGGTGCTCCATCTTTTTCATGTCAAGGACCCCCAATATGATATGTATTTGGCCGCGGACCCCCATCAAAATATTTTGTTCCAGGGACCCCCCAGAAGCAAAGATTTGAGTTAAACATGTTCGCTTTAAAAATATATGTATTCAAAGATTTGCACACATTTTCACGATTTTTCATAAATAGCAGATCTACAAGCTCATATCGCGGCACTCGGTGCCGCGATATGAGCTTGTATATCTGCTATTTTTGAATAGCCCAAAGTGTAAAATAATGCTTTTTATCTCAAATCTAAAAATGACAGTTCCAGGTCTTAAAGGGTTAATTAAGAATTACAATATTTGTTCTAATATTTTCTGGGTCACACACACGATCGATCGTTTTTTATGTTCCACTTCCAAGTCTTTTAGCGGGTGCTGTAATCTGGACAGGCCAGGGTCCACTAGGTTAACTCTGCAGTGGATGGACATTGGACACGTTGCCAAGGATTGAACCTGTGACCTTTTAGTTACACGGTGGAATCACCGAGCGCCTTTTGTGGGTGGCCCCGCCCCGTTGACACGCTTTATTTTATGCGTGTGCGTTTTATTGATCCACTCACACAGCAAAGAGGCCATTCTTTAATTAGCTGAGTAATAGGACACACACACACACACACACCCCTGAGGCAATTATTAAAAATGTTTTCTAAATCCTAACAGTTTTTTGAATGTAATGTATTTTTTTCAAGATTTTTCAAAAATAGCAGATATACAAGCTCATAGCACGGCACTCGGTGCCGCGCTATGAGCTTGTATATCTGCTATTTTTGAATAGCCAAAGAAATCTAAAGTGACACAGATGCGTTCCAGGTCTTAATGGGTTAACCATTAACCCTAAAGCCTGAGTTATACTTAGTTGTAGTTATACCTAAAAGTAGCCAATCTACAAGCTCACAAGTCGCCGCGCAACTCACGCTGTGAGCTTGGAAATCTGCTATTTTCGTACTAAAAAAATCAGGCATAATAACTGCCAAACCAAAACGCCTAAACCTGACCTGAAAAAGGCATCCCAGCCCAAACCCCTACCTCAATCCTTTCTTTACTCTAGAGCAGTGGTTTTCAACCTTTTTTGGCGTCAAGGACCCCCAAATTGACACACATTAGCCCGCGGACCCCCATTTGAAAAGATATGCCAGGGGCTCAACCATTTAGATTTCTTGGAGGTCTTAATCTACACTGTATTATCGTCATTAGTGTTCGTTTAACTCTGAGAGTACAAATGGAACCATTTGGTTCCATTTGTACTCTCTCAGAGTTACAGACACATAAGGGTCAATTTGGTTTCTAACTATTAATTTGGCTGGGGACCCCCTGGAACCCCTTCAAGGACCACTGGTGGTCCCCGGACCACTGGTTGAGAACCACTGCTCTACAGGGCTTGTAATCTGGCTCACGAGTGTCGCTTCCTCTGAACTTTTCCTCACCTGCACTGTTCTAATGAAGTGGGAAACGTGTTTAAAGTTAAATCAACGTGCTGTATTCTGCAATCAAAAAGTATTACATAAGATACATTGCGGAGCACTTTGGAGACTACAGTGGAAAACGAGGCAAAGTTATTAGTGAGTGAGCGACGTACGCAATGTATAATAATTGATTTGAGCCTGAAGGTGTTACAACCATTTTTCACGCAGTTATCAATTTGACTTGTTCTGTCATTTGTTCTCTTTATTTTCACGTTAAAATTTGCAAAAACAATTCATGGTGGTGTGTGGGATTTGAATAAATCAAACGTTAATCTTTCAAAGATTTGGCCCTTCATGAATAAAGATCTTTCCATCAGTTCACCATATTGAGTGTTCCACTTCTGATAGTTTTTTTTGTCAGCGGGCGGCTGCGCAGTGCGCTTATAGTACCACACGCCTAAACACAGGCAACACGATAACTAGAAAGGCACTCACATGGGGGTTAGAAATATGACCCATATATAAGAACAGTGCTAAATGTTGACCTTGCACTGTGACCTTGACCGTTTCATCGATTTGAAATGAAACGCTGCACCGCGATTGGATACAATGTGCCGTCAGTAAAAGGGAAGTAAATGTTGGAACGGCTACCACTTGCAATAAGGGAGGGAGTGACCTACATAATCACACTTCCCAGACCCATCTCAAACAATGGCTGAAGACAAAGCAGAAATGTGGTCATTTATTACCCGACATGTTGTACAAAGTATTTTGTTTCTTTCTTTTTTTTCTAACTGTGTATAGCGTGTGTGGTTTTCAACCAGTGGTCCGGGGACCACCAGTGGTCCTTGAATGAGGGAGTACCAGGGGGTCCCCAGCGAAATTAGTTAACATTAGCGTCACAATCATTTTTAACCGCTTAGCTTTGGCTATTCAAAAAATAGCAGATATACAAGCGCATAGTAGCGCGGCACTCGGTGCCGCGCTATGAGCTTGTAGATCTGCTATTTTTGAATAGCCAAAGTGTAAAATAATGCTTTTTTTTTAGCTCAAATCAAGAAGTGACACAGATGCGTTCCAGGTCTTAAAAGGGTTAAAGTACACTTGTGCGCATTTATCCCTCCAACGTGCGCAAAATGCTGCCAACGCCTTGTGAATATGACGTGCAGCACTCCAGTCTACATCCTGAGCAGAGTGCAGAGTCTCTGCCAGGATTGCCATGTTCTAATAATAATCTCTGACAACGCTAACATCAAACAAAACTGCGTTCTCTCCCTGTGTACATCTCTATCCCTCTTTCTCTCCGCATCTCTCGCCCTGTGGCTCATTCTGTCCATTTCTGTGTATGTCAGACTCAGTACTCGGTACGAACGGTGCTGTGTGGAAAAAAAGATGCTGCGTGTCGTTGCGATCACATCAATGGGTTGGTTTACTGAAGACGTTCACTGGAATCTATGTTTAATATCCTGCTAGTGTTTCAGTAGCGCGGCGATAAATAATACAGCTTGTAGTGACAGTGCGCTTGAGCAAAGGATCTAGGCTAGAATAAAGATAAAGGATTTGTCAGTGAACATTTGTAATCTTTGCTTCTGGGGGGTCCCTGGAACAAAGTATTTCACAAATGTTCGCTTTAAAATATATATATTCAAAGATTTGCACATATTTTCACGATTTTTTCAAAAATAGCAGATCTGCAAGCTCGTAGCGCGGCACTCGGTTAAAACATGGGTTAAAACATCGAGTGGTAGCCACACATACTAATGTGCAAAATGTTTTTTACAATCCCATTGTACATTTTTAGCCCCAAAGTTGACGATTATTCAAAGCAGGATTATTGGTTTTGCCAGCCCCTAACCCTGTATATTTGTACATTTGCAACTTGTGATGTTTCTGTTTGAGTTACCGGCCTATAGCGACTACAGATGTCAATTAGCATTCTTGCCAAAAAGCCGGCATGTATACATAATACATGTCTTAGAATTTTTCATACTGATGTTCATTAACCCATTGAGACCTGAAGACAATTCTACATGTCTCCTAAATCACAGTTTTCTGAAAAATTTATGTTTCTATATCAGTGGTGCTCAAACTTTTTCATGTCAAGGACCCCCAAAATTATATGTATTTGGCCGCGGACCCCCATCAAAATATGTTGTTCCAGGGACCCCCATGAAGCAAAGATTTGAGTTAAAAATGTTCGCTTTAAAAAAATATATATTCAAAGATTTGCACACATTTTCACGAATTTTCTAAAATAGCAGATCTACAAGCTCGTAGCGCGGCACTCGGTGCCGCGCTATGAGCTTGTATATCTGCTATTTTTGAATAGCCCAAAGTGTAAAATAATGCTTTTTAGCTCAAATCAAAAAATGACACAGTTCCAGGTCTTAATGGGTTAATGTGCTCTGTCGCTATCAAATAAATAAAATAATAATCTATCAATCAATCAATAACATTGCAATGAACAGGGCATTATGCTTTTTGCCAGGAAGAGACGTCGACAGTTTTCACAATCTACGTCCCCCATCGTGCACAGATTGCACAGCACACAGCCTTGTTTACAGAAAGGGAGACTGCAAAAAGCAGTTCATCACAATAATGAATTACGTACACCAAAGCAACAGTACGGCTCTGTGACTGGATGGAGATCTATTACTTCTTCTGGATATGAACTATATCTGGTGTTGTTGGCTAGATGGACCAAACGTGTTAGTTATTAGGGAGGGAGGAATACATTGTAGGTTTGGTGGATTTTTGTAGGTTACGTGTCAATGCAACAAAAAAATAAGAAGAAAAAAAAGCAAATGATGCCGGCCGTATCCTCATACCTCCGCCTTGCATCATCTTGTAGATCTTGCTCTCGATGTGGAGCTGTGGGTGCTTCGTCTTCACACATTCCAACTTGATGGCCACCTCCTCTCCCACCGAGATATCAGTACCTACGAAATAAAGTGAGGTCACATAAACAACATTAGACATCGATACACATTACTCAACACAAGTACGAGTACGCTGAGGGCAGGACAAACATTAGCTTGTGGACATTTTGCAGTTAACCCATTAAGACCTGAGGCCGCTTCTAAACATTTTCTAAATCCTAACAGTTTTTCGGAAAAAAATGTAAAAAAATAATTTTCACGATTTTTCAAAAATAGCAGATATACAAGCTCGTAGCGCGGCACTCGGTGCCGCGCTATGAGCTTGTATATCTGCTATTTTTGAATAGCCTAAAGAAATCTAAAAGTGACACAGATGCGTTCCAGGTATTAATGGGTTAAACCTGGGAATGTGAACATGAGACGTTTTTATTTATAACTTCATTTAAAACAAGTCTCAAATGAACAGCACACCGCCTTTTGGCAGGATCATCCACAGATGTTCAGGAGGGTTGGCATGCTCAGACACACACATGCTCGCGCACACAGGTTTGCTTCATCAACCTTTACAGTGGCTAATCTACTAATTAGCAGGGCCTTTTACCATATAAATAAAATTTGTATGAATAGGGAGGAAGAGCCTGTCAGTCAGTGGTTTGCGCCTAGGGCTGTCACATTGACGATTACTTGTCATAAAACTAATTGGGATTAATGATTTCATGATTTGTGTTTCTGCATTGGACATTTAAAAATATACTGTAAATAGAAATTACATTTCTGCTGGCCTTTTAGGCTTTGTAAACAAAATTGCACAGGGCATAATATGACAAATAACTTAAATCTACAAAGCCTGAAATGTACAAAGAATTGACTGACAATGACCGTTACCAATAATCAAAACATGCATATAATGTACTATGGCCAAAACTGGCCAAATACGAAATAAAGAATATTGTGACAAGAGGCCTAGTTGTGACAAAGAAAAGGCTCACTACAGGAACACGGGCCAGGCAACGATGAGTCCAGCTGTGTTGCTGGTGATAACGGCGTGGATCACCACTGCCAGTCAACTGATCTTTGTCATCCCTCTTCCCTGAATACAATACTAATCCTATTCCAAATCAGGTGTTCAGAAGGAACAGCACAGCCAATTCTCTCCCCCATCTCTGGCCTCACTATTAAAACAAATCCTGTTCCTCCCCCTTCATGTTCCTTGATGTTGTAAATTGCCATCGAAAACCATGTTGATATTATACACCGTGTGTGTCATATATGCTTACGGCCTGTACGGTATAGAAGCATGCTAGCACAGTCATCTTAAAGACAGAAATGCAACAAGTAGCCCAGTAGCTGTTGAAAAAACAAGGAGTTCTGAATAGGCCACACACATACACTAGGGGTGGGACGATATGGATATATCTCACGATACGATATCTGTGGCGATATTAGGCCCTCGATAACAATAATATCACGATATTCGATATATTGCGATATCACGATATATTGCATGAAATTTCACCAACGATATATCACGATAGTCCTGTATTCAATTCATAAAAACATAAAATAGCACCAAACAGCGCAAAATCATCATTACACAGATACAGAGTCGGAAAAACAACGTATCACAAACAAAAAAACAAACAAAAAAATTATAGATTTTTTTCCGGCAGTATATCGATTATTTATCGCGGGAGAAAGTATCGCGAGATATCGCGATATCGATATATCGTCCCACCCTAACACACACACACACACAAAGGAATTGTAGGGGAGACACTACTGCACAACACACTAATTATGGCCATCAGACAAGTACGATTATGGTCGCTGTCAGGCAGAAATGCATCTCCAAATCTTTTTTTTTTCTTCATAAATCAATGCTCCAGTTTATACTAGCACACTAGCACTAGTGTCAGACTAGTAGCACAAATAGCCAATCTTGTACATCAACTATTTTGGCTATTTTGTGAACTTAATAGTTTTTTTTTTGCCTTGACATGCTAAAAATATGGATGCCAGGTTCACATTGGTTAAATCCGTCCGTGGGTTTTATAAATATTTAACCAATGAAAAGGTATTAATAAGAGCGTTGTGACTAAATAAACACAGATAGGCAGAGACTATATGTACCGCAATCAACCTCGACAACACAGCTGATAAACACACTGTGATAGAAAACCAATAGTAATCTCTCAAAGCCTGGCGTTGCTTGTCCTGTATCAGTGTGTCCAAACTGTCCATCTGGCCTCTCTCTGGCTTACTGGGCTCAAACTTAACTGGACAATCACGGTTGCCCAAGTCTGTTCCTGGTAAAAAGAAATGTCCAACCTCAGCACTTTTGAGCCCATGGCAGCCCTTAACGGCAGGCTGCTGACTGTCCATTGTTCTGCTATAATGGACAATGTGGTGATTGTTCCATTTTCACCACAAAATTCGTTTTTGAGTCCTCTCATACCTAATCGGCTCTTGCCATCAAATACCGCGCCATGCCACAGATTTCTTGTTATGGATGGAGGCATTTCTGCAAACTTATGTTCGAATTCGAAAGCTTACATGAAGGGAATAATAATAACACAGCTCTAGGACAAACCTCTACCAAGCTGTGGAGCATAGAATTTCATTGGGGTTATAGAGGGTTAAAACCCTATAGGCTAAAAGCACATCATTGATTTCTCCATGTGTAACCTTTAACTCACAGCCGTGGCTCACTACAGATCATTGATTCTTGTGTGTCCAACTAATAAATGCTCCCCCCCCCCATCCATGGCATTATCTAACCATCATTCACAGGCAAGGGAGGGGCCAAGCCCTGGAGCATAGAAACACTATTTTCACGCTTCCAATTTGTAAGCTGTCATCATAGTACTATACAGCGGGGCTAGGCTGGCTACCCAGGTATGTAGGTCACTGTACTGTATCTCAAAGTTAAATGATGTGAGATCTTCCTTACACACTCACGCGCACACACTCGCGTTGATTTGTTGATATACAGTTTATATTTTGCATTATAAAACAAACAAGCTAGTCAATTATTCAATTAATCGAAAAAGTAATCAACTGAATAATTTCTAAGAGCATAATCAATACTTGCAGCCCTAATTCTGTTCCTTAACCCATTGAGACCTGAAGCCGATTCTACATGTCTCCTAAATCTCAACAGTTTTCTGAAAAACGTATGTTTCTATATCAGTGGTGCTCGATCTTTTTCATGTCAAGGACCCCCAAAATTATATGCATTTGGCCGCGGACCCACATCAAAATATGTTGTTCCAGGGACCCCCCAGAAGCAAAGATTTGAGTTAAAAATGTTCGCTTTAAAAATATATATATTCAAAGATTTGCACACATTTTCATGAATTTTCAAAAATAGCAGATCTACAAGCTCGTAGCGCGGCACTCGGTGCCGCGCTATGAGCTTGTAGATCTGCTATTTTTGAATAGCCCAAAGTGTAAAATAATGCTTTTTAGCTCAAATCTAAAAATGACACAGTTCCAGGTCTTAATGGGTTAATTCACAGAACATTGATATGCTGCACCTTGCCCTGGTCTCCTCAACTCCGCCCTAACTCCAGCCATAATCGTGGAGCCCTGGTCTGGAGCGGCTTGATTTCCCCAGCATTGATAAACACGTTTTTGTGAGCAAGCAAAACTGCAGGTTTGTAGCCAACGTGGAAAGGTCAAGTAAATCGATGTTGAAATAAAACTGTAGTTTTTACAGCCAAACTACAGGACATGTTCTCAGGGGAGGCATCTCTGTTAGTTTTTGGCCTCAGAACAGTGTTGTGTGGTAGTTTGAAAGTAGAGAGTGTAATGCACACTTCTTGAGGGGAGGTGTTAGTGTTGTGTGTGTATTCTCTTTGTAGCATGGCTGGCTAGACATGCTCAGACAGATAGCTCTCTCACATCTATAACGTCTAACCAGGAAGCTGTTAAACCGCAGTAAGTACGCAAATATTTTGCATCACTGCATGCATGCACACACAAACACACAGCATTGTGCAAGTGTACAGAGAGTCCAACAGTCTGAACCCACTGACGAAAATTAGAGCCCGACAGTAAGACTTACTGGGGATATATCGGACATTATTTGATAATTTTTATATCAGTATCGCCAATTATTCAGCCGATGTGTCCAGATTTTTCACAAGTTTCTAATATCGTCTACTTTTGAAAAAAAAAATGTATTTATCAAAAAGTTGTTTATTTTCAATTATTTGTTTCCTTATAAACTAAGACTCAGTCTGGCTCTAATGACAATTATCAGTTCCTTCATAACTTTCATAAATGTTTATTTCACGGTACAGAAAGACAGGAAATAGGAGATATAGAGAGTCATGCGTGACTGGCCCAACCCAGGATATCAATGATTCACTCTGCCCATACAGTCCTTTTGAGCTATGAAGAGTGCAGGTTCTGTCCATCAACTTCCACAAAACTGAACCAACAACAAGGCCTAAGTGAGCCCCTACACATTGTCATGTGACAGTGTTTACTTTGTTTTCAGTCTCCCTCATACGCCACAGACAGAGATCCAAGTAGGGACCTGTTGGAGTTATGCAACATCAGAGACACTGCTAAAAACAAAACTGCTCCCTTAAGCCGTCCGCAAAAATAAAACAACAGTTGCCTGGGTTCCCTTTTTTGGAAACCGTGGCTATGATCTGGTTGAAGGCTGCCGTTCCTCTTCTGCCTTTCAGCTAAGGTTCTTAAAACAAAAAAATTATCCAGCACACCGTCTCGAGCTTGCAATTGCAAGTACTTTTTATTTATATAAGACAATGTTTTTTATCTCACACAAGTGCAGTGCAGAATGAGTAACTCTTGCTATCATTCTCCTATATAGGCTATGGTCCGATGGTGTCCTTCTCTCCCCCTGTTAAGGGCCCTCCTTGCTGGGGGATTGTTTGGACGACTTGAGTGTAATCATCTCCTCCAAAGTTGAAGGAGCATGGATCTGCTCACAGAGTGCATGGCCCGCCAGGTTATGTAATCAGGAGGGGAGACTGGGTGAGAGGCTCATAAGTTTCAGCAACTAAACCACTTAAAACCCTGTATACTTCATAGACTGGTGTCCCCCACGGGTCTATAATACTAGTTCCCTACCTTTGTCCCTCACCAAATCTATTCGCAGCAAATAGCAAATCTACAAGCTCACATTGTGTGCCTTTTATATCTCTTGATTATTGGCAAATGTTTTCTGCAAACAATCACATGCCCAGAATAGGGATGCTAGGGTTCAAGTGGTTAAATACACTCTTGAGCCACATGCCAAATTGCCAATCTATGCACATAAAACATTACGAATTTAGTCCATTAGTTTTAAGAATAAGCATAGGCTACTTTTGCGAACCATACACCAAACAATATTCAATATTTGATGAGGTTTTACTGACGGTGGCAATTTTGTAATTCAAGTTATTAGGACATTTTACCTGGAGTGGTACACATACTCATTACCAACACGTACTGACATTCTCACGAACACAAATCAGACCAGTTTGTAAAATCCTTCAGTTGGATTATGTTGAAATAAATTTATCATTTAGTTCTTTAGTTCTAGGTTGTGTTATGTTGCTGATCTTACAGGGAACAGGCGGCTAATCACGTAGGCCTACTGTGATGCCATGTGACTCCCCATCGCCGCAAAGCCATATGGAAATAGATAAAAAAGGTGATTAACCCATTAAGACCTGAAGCCGATTCTACAAATGTCTTCTAAATCCCAACAGTATTCTGAAAAAAAATTATGTTTCAATATCAGTGGTTCTCAAATTATTATTTTTTGTATTTGGCCGCCGACCCCCATCTCAAAATATTTTGCTCATAACTCATAGTGCCGCGCTATGAGCTTGTATATCTGCTATTTTTGAATAGCCAAAGTGTAATATAATGCTTTTTAGCTCAAATCAAAAAGAGACACAGATGCGTTAATAAATATTCAATGTTGAGTGAATCAGACTTTAGGAATAGAAAGGTTTTGTAATTATGGAAGGCATTAGGGTGCTGCATTGCATCACATGGAGACTCAGCAGGCTGGAACAAGAACATGTGCTGATGAAATGTGGTTCCCAGTTTGGGCCTCATGTTACCGTCCTCGGCACATCCCCCCCCCCCTTCTCCAATGTAGGGTCTAATGAAGCGGCCATGTCTTTAACCACATTAAGACCTGCAACGCATCTGTGTCACTTTAGATTTCTTTGGCTATTCACCGCGCTATGAGCTTGTAGATCTGCTATTTTTGAAAAATCTTGAAAAAATATATTTTAGATTTTTTTCAAAAAACTGTTGGAAACATTTTTAAGAATCGCCTCAGGTCTTAATGGGTTAACCACATGTACCCTGGCATCCCCATTCTGGGGGTGAACATTCGGCGAAAAACTGCAGATCTACAGGCTCACTCACAATGCTGGTAGAGCTTGTTGTAGATTGGCTACTTTCAGCGAAGAGATTTGGTAGAGGGCAAAAAAGGGAGAGGACCAAGTATAGTAATTAAATATCGTAACGTCATCTATTGATTACTATTTCAATGAATTGAATAATCGATTCAGGTAGTTTATTTTATTTGTTATTATATTTTATATATTGAAGGTAACACACTGACAAGAAAGAAACAACAATTAGTTATAATCAACAATCGATTAGTCTATCAACTAATCAATGGTTGATTAGTCTATCATCCATTTAAGCCCTATTCGTATATTTTAACACTTCATTGTACAACGGTTTTGGACGAAAACAGCGTCAATAGCCGACCTACAAGCTCACAACGCATCATGATGTGAGTGTGACACATTGTGAGCTTGCAGATCTGCCAATTCCTGTTATTTTAAAAAAATCGATCATTGCATTCAAATTGATAATAAATCGATTGAATCAATGATTGCTAATCAATCAACAGTTAATCAATGATGAATCAGTTAATTAACTGTTGTACCCCAACTAATACAAAGGGTTTAAGTGGTTAAGATGAGATCCTACGGTAGTGGAAAGAGGGAAGTGAGAACAGAAGCTGAGGAGCACGGGGCCAAACCACAAAATGCTAGCAAGCAAATCCCCTGCGACGCCAACACTGAAGAAGGTGGCAGGTAGCAAGCAGGCAAAGCAGATGCATTCCATTCCAGAGAGGCGCTTGTCAGAGCTCTGGTACTAATGCCTCGCTCTCTCAGCAAGGCAGCCCTGTGGTGCAGGCCAGCTGGTCACCTTATTGGCACACACACGTGGGCCAGGCTGAGCCGTTCCAGGATGCCAAGTCAAATAGAAATGAGGCGAGGGCCATCGTGTAGCCATGAATGATGTGTGGTGTTCATCATTACAGGATCCTGTGTGCTTCTCTGTTCTCACCATTTGGGCAAGACCGCAGAATATGCGCTTCCTTCCCTTACTGGTAAATGCCATTTCACGTCAGATGCACATGGTAAACACAACTTGCAAACGCAACGCACTGGGTCATGTAATGGATCTGGATTCCGCACTCTCAGAAATGTGCCATTATCAAAGTACAAGCTGTACCAAAAAAAAAATCAATGAAATTATGAATTCTAATAATCACAATTCCATGTGTTGATATAGGATATATCCATCCTGGTGTAAAGCCTTGAGTTGAATTAATAATAATATCTGTGAAAACACATTCTAGCCTGGAGTTCAAAGAGATTGTACTAGGCTGCTATACCATGCAAACCCCCTAGTAAGCAAGTCTTATACAGTAGAGTACATACATACATACAGCACCAATTGCACTATTGGTACTGCTTTTGGCCTCAAACACAAGGCATACAGAAAAAAAATCACTCAGTGGTCTCAAATCAAATGATTAGTAAATGGTCATTTGAACAGCAGCCCCAATTTACAAACAGAATTCAATCCACTTTGTGGATACATACATATACTACATAGTCATATATCATTGCATAATATCAGAACTCACAGACATGGAGAAGCTGGGCCTGAGCCAAAGCATGTTGCTTAAAAATACAACTTTACTCAGTGTTCTTCTAAAAGCATAACACATGTTTAAATCAAAGCTTACCTAAGCCTTAGCCTAATTAAATTCACATTTCAAGCACCTCTAAGGTGCAGAGCTTCGTCAGCGCTGTGCAGTCTCAGTAACGTAGTATCTAACCCATTAAGACCTTAGGCGATTCTTAAGGCGATTCTTAAGGCGATTCTTAAGGCGATTCTTAAAAATGATTTCTAAATCCTAAAGGTCCTTACACACCAGGGCGATTTTTTCATGCGAATAATACGTTTTTTTAAAAAAACCTTATAAAGTCAATGCAAGCGTACATGGAGCGAAAAAGCGAAGCGAAAAAGCGTCTTTTAATTATTCGGAACGAGTCAGAATTTTGCGTATATTCGCATATTCGCCGGTGTGTAACCGCCTTAACAGTTAAAAAAAATCATTTTTTTTCTCCAAGATTTTTCAAAAATAGCAGATCTACAAGCTCATAGCGCGATGAGCTTGTATATCTGCTATTTTTGAATAGCCAAAGAAATCTAAAGTGACACAGATGCGTTCCAGCCAGGTCTTAATGGGGCTAATAAAGCAAGCATCAATGGTTCTCTTCAGACACATTCGTTTCTACAACTTCAGATTAGTTTTTGCCTGACCACAAAATGTTAAGAATGTTATTTAGATGGCACGGTGTTGTTTAGACAGATGCTAGGTTTGATGTTTACCTGGGTATCGTAGTTCCATTCAAGTGCTGCGTCGTTTTCTTTTCACTCTACTACTATTTACCCTGTTGTGTTTGTTGACTGGGGTTTTCGGCATTTACGGCATTTGTAAGACATTGCTCTCTGGATAAGATAGTGTGCTAAATCCCTGAATTGTAATTTACTAATAAAAGTAATAAACTAATAAAATCGTATTTCCCGGCACACATCATTGAAAATGTAACCAGTACCACACTCAAATCTGAGCATATACAGTGATTAAACCCTGTTACTTTAGTTCTCATGACAACACCACCAGTATGCATGGGGGGGGAATAGAGTATCCAAACTTAACCCATTAAGACCTGGGACGCACCTGTGTCACTTTTTGATTTGAGCAAAAAAAAAGCATTATTTTACACTTTGGCTATTCAAAAATAGCAGATCTACAAGCTCATAGCGCGGCACCGAGTGCCGCGCTACGAGCTTGTAGATCTGCTATTTTTGAAAAATCAAGAAAATGTGCGCAAATTAATATATTTATATTCTTTTAAAGCGAAACATTTTAACTAAAATCCTTGATTCTGGGGGGTCCCTGGAACAAAGTATTTTGAGATGGGGGTCCGCGGCAAAATGCATATAATTTTGGGGGTCCTTCCTTGACATGAAAAGGTTTGAGCACCACTGATATAGAAAGAAACATACGTTTTTTCAGAATACTGTTGGGATTTATAGGAGACATTTGTAGAATCGGCTTCAGGTCTTAATGGGGTAAGTAAGTCCAGGCGAATAAGGCCTACTGGGGACAAGCGTAGGAATGACACATTTACATTTGCTAGTCGTCACACTAAAATTGAAGACGCTGGTCCAGTGTGAGGCCAGTCCAAGCAATGACCTCAGCACCTTCCGTTACCAGTAACCAATAAACTGACACATCCCTAGATGCTTACAATCATTCTCGTTTAACTAAGACCCTCCAGAAAAAAAACGCGGGCAAAAATCCTTGATTATGCGGGCTAAAACTCTTGATTAATATGCAGGCTATTCTTTTTTTTTTGCAATTTTAATGCGATAAGTTGCGAAAAATGCGAAATATGTGAAAAATATGCGAAGTGCATATTATGCGATGCAGCCTTTAAAAAAAAACGTTACCCCCGCATAATTATGCGCCATTTTGACGATTATGCAGTAAATTCTGCGATCGCATACTCGCATTTTTCCGGAGGGTCTATTTAACGGATGGGTAATTATAACACACTGGGTTGTGCTAGTGTTACCGTTTGCCTGCCCATCAACCATCCCCTTCACAGATCACTCAAGGCAGTGGGGGGGAGGGGGGGGGCAGCAAAAGGAAGGACAGTGTTAAGAATAATGTGGTGATTGATCATTATTATTGATCATACCATTTTGAGAGTGGGGAAACCCCACCCCGTCAGGTGTACTATTGATTTAATCACTTGAAAGCTAGTGTCCTTCTGGCCATGGCATGTTAGGCAAACATTCTGCTAAGATAGCAGATATACAAGCTCACAACAGCTACACGTGGTGAGCTTGCTTGTTGCTACACGTGGGTGAGCTTGTAGATCTGCTCTCTTCTGCAAAGATATTTAAAAAAGGAAGAGGGAAAGTTAGGAAGGGGCCAAGGAAAGGTTAGACCCCCTGGGGGGGACCCTGTTCTGCGTGTTGCTACATGTGGTGAGCTTGTAGATCGGGTATTTTCTGCAAAGAGATTTGAGAAGGGAAAGAGGGAAAGTTAAGAAGGGTCAAGGACAGACCCCTGGGGGACCCCGTTCAGCAAAGTATACAGGGCTTAAGTGGTTAAGAACAAAATGGCCACTGTGTGTGATTAATATGGTTAACTACTTATGGAGCAGCAGGAGTGTTCTGGAAGGTAACAAAAACCCTGTGCCCCGGAGTCGCTGAGCAACAGCCAATACTGACATCACATCAATCCCACTCAAACAAAGGGGGAAGGGGGGGAGGTGCAAGAACACAATAAAATGCTTACATAAGCAAATCTCAACTCAACCAAGGGGACGGTTGTAAAAGCTACTCGTGGGTTTGAAAACTTGGGCACGAGGCCAAGTACTGTACTGTACACACACACATGGGAAGATACAGAACATCTGAATGTCAGCCCTCCAGATTCAACATATGGGACCAGTGTGTCTCCTCTGAACAGAATACCCCCACACCCACACCCACACACACACACACACACACACACACAAAAGCCCAGAAAGAGCCAGAGAAGCAAACCTACCGGGGGTAGGTTTGCTTCTAAACTACAGTTTAGAAGCCCCCAACAAGTTACTGTAGGCCTCACAGATTCTAAAATGTTACTGATACTTCCCAAAATGACAAGTTTTAAGCTCGTTAAGTAAAGCTTCTGTATGCATTGGTGGTCACGGGAAAGTGAAACGCTAACTAACACCTAATTTAATTCTGCCGGTTTCATAGCAGCATTATGGGTCAAAGCAGGTTTGTGGACAGGTTTGTTACAGTGCCGGTGAGGGAAAACATATTTGACTATTACATTACTCTCTCAGGGTTTACATTTATTCTTCTAGCCTCTAGCCTAATAACAGAAATGATTCCACTGGGTGTTGCTGCTCCATCTGGAAGCGTGCTGGAGGGCAGAAAACTAATGTTTTCAAACACCACAGTGTCAAAAAAAAAAAAAAAGTATAGACCCAACTTCCAATCCGTTAACTCTCTGTCTGTACCTTGAGACAGAATGATTCAAATATGCAAATAGCACTTTTAATAGCCAATCTATTTCCGTCATGAACAGGTGTTTCAAGTAGGACAACAAAATGTGATATGTGACACATATTAATGTCCTACTTGGTAACAATACAAGTGTGTCATCATAGAGGACTAGAGGAGTCTACTGCCCTACAAGGCTAAGTGCACTAACCAGGCTGCCAGGCCAGTTTATCAGATGCCAACCTGCCATACAATATATCGATGATTCAATACTGTGTAGTACAGTATATTCAATGGCTTAAAGTATCTTAACCCATTAAGAAAGACCTGAGACCGATTATACAAATATCTTCTAAATCCTACAACAGTTTTCTGAAAAACGTATGTTGCTATATCAGTGGTGCTCAAGCTTTTTCATGTCAAGGACCCCCAAAATTATATGTATTTAGTCGCAGACCCCATCTCAAAATATTCCCGGTTTTAGTGGATTAATGATACTTAATGATACACTTTATACAACTGCTTTTTAAAAAAAAGTAGTTGTGTCTGTTAGCCTTTAGATCCCATGTAAAGGCCAAACAGTGTTTGGGAGAATTGTAACACGAGTTTACAGTAAGGAATAGAGGTAGCTGGTGGTTGGTCAACGCCATCCATTATCCTCCCACGAAGAGAAAGGCCCCGTCCGTAATCAGACCTGTGACAAAGGATTCCCCTGTTCACCTCCAACACTGGCTGGAGCACAATGGGTTTACAAGACAAGCCAATCAATCATGACAAATTCCCAATTGATCATGTGGCACTAGCCCTGGGCAGTTTTGTTGTTGGAACCAAATGGATGTATGGGTAAAATGTCCTTGCAAGGCCTGTATGAGGAAAATGTATCAACTTCAACACCTTTGTATGGAACAAGTTATGACGTTTTATCAAATAAAAAACAAACAAAAAACCATCAGGGGTCAAGGCAGGACGTGGACATTTCCTGCTCATGTTGAGAGGAAATGAAGAGGTGGCTGACCACCATTGGGGATGTTACGTTTTACAGTCCTATGACTCATGGGGACACAGCCATGGAGCCCGAGAACAACTACCCTTTAGCAGACGTGTTAATATCTTCTACAAAACTTGATACCAACTACACTACAGGTCCACACATGAACACTGGAGATATTAACTCCCATCCTTTGTTATAGAGTTATGCTGGAGCTTCCTTGGAGAGAGAGAGAGATCATTTTAGTCAATTCCAGCCAGATAGCGCTTACCACAACCAGGCACCAGTTTTGGAAAATGACAAATAAGAGATTGTCAACGGTATCAATGTCTTGAATCAAGTGATCAAAACCCAAGTCATCCATTTCCACTGTTCTACTACACCTCATTGCCAAGGCATAAAAGGGACAAAGCACCAAAATGTTTCCGATATCTAAAAATGTCCCTACTCCAAGTGCAGTTACTCCAAATAGTAACTGCAGATTACTTTACTGCATATTACCTTATTTAACAACATTTCTGGGGGTACTCAGGGGTTAGAAAATACAAATACAAATACATTGAATAGTCATTTCCACATAATGGCCCACCTTATTGTGTTGTCAATTTTACAAAACAGCCAATGACTTCAGACAGAACGGCTAAGCGCTGTCCATGTCCTAGTCAACCAACTAGACACTGACAGACAATAACCAGTATTGTTAAACCTCCACACACAGAGACATGTTGTGGCATGTTTTTCAGCACGATAATGGGTCATCTCACCATCAAGTGTATCCACATCAACTGGCTGCCCTAAATAAAGTCCAATGCAAACGAACAGCAGACTTTTATTGTCCATCTGAACATTTGTCTTGGGACACATACAGCATCTGCTATTAATACAAATGAATACAAAATGATGACACAGTGAGTGCATACATACAAACAGACAGACACACACACACACACACAAATACACAAAGTAACCCTACAGTACTACATGCACACACAGCCTGGTTAATGTTGCAGTGGTGGAAAGTAACTAAGTACATTTACTTAAGTACTGTACTTAAGTAAAATGTTGAGGTATTTGTACTTTATTTGAGTATTTCCAATTTCCAATACTTTTACTTCTACTCCACTACATCTCAGAGGCAAATACAGTACTTTTACTCCACTACAATTATTTGACAACTTTAGTTACTAGTTACTTTTCAGATATAAATTATTATATTATAAAACATACATTTACCCCTTTAGCCCTATTTTATACATAGGCTATTTGAAAATAGCCGATCTACAAGCTCACAACGCGACGCGTTGTGAGCTTGTAGATCGGCTATTTTCAAATATTTAGTACTTTTACTTTTGGTACTTTAAGTACATTTTGATGCCAATACTTTTGTACTTTTACTCAAGTACATTTTTAATTCTGGACTTTTACTTGTAACAGAGTATTTTTATATTGCAGTATTGGTACTTTTACTTAAGTAAAGAATTTGAGTACTTTTTCCACCACTGATACACACACACAAATACACAAAGTAACCCTACAGTACTACATGCACACACAGCCTGGTTAATGTTTAAGATGATGAGACTGCTATTACAAGATTATAGGCACAAACTTGCTAGCTAACGTTGCTAACAGTAGAGACACAGTGAACAGCTGACTGACTGTCAGCTTGTCTTATGGACCAACAGACAGCAAATGCAGCTAAGGTAGTTAGCATGCTAGCATCAGAGACCTTTAGTTAAGACTCTTTGTGTTGTTTCGCACGACAGTATATAACTCACCTAGGTAAATATCTCCAAACGAACCACTTCCGATCTTCCTGCCCAGTCTATATCGGTTTCCCACTCGCAATTCCATGGTTAAGACAATTTATGGTTTTTAGCTAGCAAAGAAAAAGCTCGCTAGCTCCAGAAAAATGCAACAAAACTGTTCAGATGGAAAAAATATATATAATTAAAAAAAATTGCTTCAAATGTGTGAATAACAACGAGTCACACTTTAAAAGTCTCTGAAAACGCTGTGTTCTTTCCTTTATGTCGGTCTTGGGTGCGATCATCAGCACCCCCCCCCCCCCGGTCGGCTCCGAATCCAGTCGATTTCAAAATCTTTCACCGCTCGTTTTAAAACCTTCCGAAAGTAGTAATAACACAATACCGAGCTTGTCGTGAAGGTGGAAGTGTCTATTTTATGCTCCTGTTATTTTCAAAAACATTGCTGGTAAATTTCCGACGGATGAAGATGGATTTCAGAGGTTAACTCTTGTTGTGTTTCTGGTAGACGGAACAGCCTTCCTTGTTCTCTCTCTCGGTACTGCTGCTGTATCGAACGACTACCCCAGTCTGTGTTCGGTGTTGCCAGATTTGTATGAGTGAAATAAGCAACTAGGTCTATGAAAACAAGCCCCCAAAAAAAGCGAGCCCTTCTCGCCCTTTAAACATAGTTACATTGGCTATTTGACGCGTTGAGAGCTTGTAGATCTGCTAATTTCAAAAACAATCTTGGAAGAACATTTGAAAAAAATTGGGGATATTTTTGAAACATTTTAACAACACAAACCTTGTATGTGGGTCCCTGGCATTAGTGGCATAACATATTTTCAGATCAGGGTCCGCGAGACAAATACATATTAATTTGGGGTCCTTGACGTGAAAATGTTTGAGAACCACTGGTTTGAACAACATTAGGAAGCAAGTCCCAAAATAAACAACTACACTTTAGAAACAAGCACAAAAAAACGCAACCTGCAACTAAAAATATTTTCAAGCAACATTACAGAAAAACAAGCACAAAGTTGCTTATAATAAGCGGACATGGCAACGCTGACTGTGTTGCGTGTTGCCAACGTCACACCTTGGAAATGACCAATGGTAGACTCGGGACGAGGAGAGTGGGCGGGGTTGTAGCTGTGATGAGCTTGTAGATCGGATATTTGGACATACATTTAGCCAATATTCTCCTAAAAGACCCTTTAAATTAAGACCTGACGCCGACTCTACAAATGCCTTCTAAACCAGTAGTTCTTACACTTTCAAGATGTTTCAATGTATTATTTTGTTAATAGCAGATGTACAAGCTCAGTGAGCTGGTATATCTGGTATTTTTGAATAGCCAATGCAAAAATCTAAAATGATAAAAAATCTAATCCTCTTTGTTCCAACTGCCAAGTGGGAACATAAAGGCATCGGAGATCTACCTCCACCGGGACCTTTGCTTTCTTGTGCTGCAGAGCCGGACGCTGGCAAAGCCTGGCATAAGCAGTCTATGCCATTGGTTCTCTAAGTGGGGTCCGGGGACCCCCAGGGGTCCTTGGGGGTATTTCAGGGGGTCCCCAGCAAAATGTGTTAATATAGCATCACAATAATTTTAACCTTTTATACTTTGGCTATTAAAAAATAGCAGATATACAAGCTCATAGCGCGGCACCGAGTGTCGCGCTATGAGCTTGTAGATCTGCTATTTTTGCAAAATCGTGAACATTTGAGCAAACCTTTGAATATATATATTTTTAAGCGAACATTTGATTTGATTCAAATCTTTGCTTCTGGGGGTCCCTGGAACAAAAATATTTGAGATGAGGGTCCGCGGCCAAATACATATCATTTTGGGGGTCCGCGGCATGAAAAAGTTTGAGAACCACTGGTCTATGCGGTTGCTTGGGGCCACAACCACTAGGGGTTCCGGGGGGCTGTGGGGCCTGTCATTGTCACAGACATTGAGAAAACCTGTTAACATTGGCACCTCAGAAGAGATCACACTTTTTGAGAAAGCAGGGCCTTTCGTTCTACCTGTGACGTCTGCTCCTGTTCAGTCATTTCTGGTGATGGCAGATCAGCTTTATTATTTCCATTGAATATTACACCTTCCTGGCACTAGACAGAGGGAACTAGCCCAAGCAGGGTTGAGGAGATATATAGGGAAGTAAATTGGGCATCAAACTCTGTGACGATGTGGTCGAGAAGAGGAGTAGCCATGTTTCATCTGATACTGTACTGTACTACTATGGTTTCTGCAGGAACAGGAAGAAAGGCCAAACTTGCAGGCAATCAAAAAGTGTGATCGTATGTTCTACCTGAATGTTCACAAGATTCTTAATTAGCCTGAACCCTTACTGTGACTATGACAGACTGTGACAGGTATCTCAAATGACAGGTGAGCATTGTCAGCCTGGTCAAATTATTCACACTTGCAGTGTTGGACAGTCACAGTAAGTAGAAGTACACTTTTGGAGTATCAACAGCTGATACTATACTTGAAAGTATAATATTTGTCTTAGAAATGAGTAAAAGAAAAATACTCAAGTAAAGTGGGCTTCATAGTATATTTACAGCACATTTATGGACAATGAATCGAATAATCACTTACTGATAATTCGTTTTTCCATTATAGATGGATTTTCAATTAAAATGTCAAGAAAACAGCGAGGTTCCGGTAAAATTGCCCACAACAACCCAATATTAAATAAATTAGTATAATGTTATCAGCATAATAAAACATTTCCAAGGCACTGTATGCATTAAGCCCAATTTAAGCACCCCTAAAGGTCTGACCCTAAAAATGCCCCTGATATTTACATGCACAAAAACACAAGCTTTAACTATTCTTTTTGACATCCTTTTTATTCTATGCCAATGTGTGTGTGTGTGTGTGTGTGTGTGTGTGTGTGTGTGTGTGTGTGTGTGTGTGTGTGTGTGTGTGTGTGTGCGTGTGTGTGCGTGCGTGTGTGCGTGCGTGCGTGTGTGCGTGCGTGTGTGCGTGTGTGTGTGTGTGTGCGTGTGTGCGTGCGTTCGTGTGCGCGTGTGCGAGTGCGTACGTGTGATTTGGAGGTTGTGCTGGGAGTGTTTTGAGGCCACAAACAAGCTTGCTGTGTTGTGCTGCATGCTGTGCCTCTCTCCATGTAAGGTTCCTCTCCTTTAGCTCAGCTGTCACGGTTTGTCGCCAGGTTGTTGTGGGCCGATTGATGAGCCCAGTGGTTCTCAAGTCCAGGGACCCCCGTGCAGGGGTCCTTGAGGGGGTCCCCAGCTAAATAAGGAACAGTTTAACCACTTCAGCCCTATTTCACCGCTATAGCGAAGTATATGATCTGCTATCATATATGAACCGAAATAGGGACGCCAGGTTGAACGTGATCATGCGGTGGCAGTGGCACACTTATTGAGCTAGAAGGTAATCCAATGAGAGAAAAATACTGTGTAAGAATGACTATTCAGATCATAGGGTTCTCTATATGGTGGTAACTGGCACACAATCTTTTCAAATGGGGGGTCCGTTGCTTAATATGTATCAATATGGTGTCCTTGCCATGAAAATGGTTACAGGTCTGAGAAACCCTGTGTGTAAGACATGCTTCTCCTGAATTCATTACATGTTTACCAGTTTCCAGTTACCAAAGGTTGCCGTGGTGCACCCCACCCAACCAACCACTGATCCATCAACACCTCACCCCATATTCGACAACCCATCCCCGGGGATCCCCACTCCTAAGCCTACTTGTCTTTCACCTCAGCCCAGGTGAAGAGCTAGAGCAGTGGAGACGTCACTATCTATCTCTATCTATCTGTCTGTCTGTCTGTCTGTCTGTCTGTCTGTCTGTCTGTCTGTCTGTCTGTCTGTCTGTCTGTCTGTCTGTCTGTCTGTCTGTCTGTGCGTGCAACAGTGGGTGGGAAAAAGGGGGTGTCAGAAACTGAGGTGTGGATTGGGATGACAGGTGGCTGAGAAAGGGAACCCAGGGAACTCTCCTGCTGAGCTGTCAGGGGCGGGGTTTGAAAACCTCCATAATATCTATATTCAAATTACACATTTTCTGTAGTAGTAGTAGTGGGCGTAGTTGTTGTAGTAGTGATGGTGTAAAAACGTAAAGTTAAGTCCTTCTCATCCTCACACACTGGGGATGCATGAGTGTTCTATCTATGTTGCCAATGAGAGGACGGTTTGGAATTGAAGTCACACCTGGGGCAAACCTGTGGAACACAAAGTGCATGCAACTGTCCAGTGTCCAAATGACCATCAGTTAGTTACGCAAGGGCTCAGATTACTCACTATCAATTAACATGATACCTCTGTTCCACTGAGTGACTATCAGCTGTTTGCTACAACAAAGCCAGCCTTTGCTGATGTCAGCCTCTGAATATAATCCTAGTACCGTTGGAGTTAGGTAAGGTTACATAATACACGTTGAGGTAGCCTACAGAAGAAAGCCTTCTTGTATGGATGACTACTTTGCATTTGTCAGCAGCCTCGTTTACAAGCCAAGGTCACAGGAAACACACTTAGGTGACCAAACTGGAGGCATACCAAAATCAAACTGGTCATTTGGTTTAAGCAGCCTAAGTGCTTGCATTTGTATAAGAATAAAATGTATTTTGGAGTGAATGTTTCATGCTGCTCTAAACTGATTTCATAGAGCAAGAAAGGAACTGTACAATGCTAAAATATGGCAATGTGTCTCTTCCACTGAGGAATTCCACCAATTATGGAAGCAGACAAAACGCAGAATTGATATGGGAAACCCTGGCCGGTGGGGAGAGTTACAGTAGGAATATTTTTGGTACATTCCTGTGGGTAACTTTGTGACTGACGACAAAAAAAATAGTATTTGAATGGATTCTGAATGGTGTTTTGACACTGTGTTTCACTAGCAGTGGAAATGGTAGATTTGCATCCTGCTAAATGTTTATTCGTTGGTTGTCCCCACCTACGTATTTGTTCCCTGGAAGACATTGACAGCCCTGTATGTCAATATTGCATTACACCAATCCTGTTCAGCCTGTTTTGGGTTGTAAACAGTCTGGGCCAGTGTTTAGCAGAGAGTTGTCTCACTTGTCTGCAAGCCCCAAGCCGAGCAATATTGTGTTATCTGTCATTTTGCGTCCTGGCATTTGCCACTGTCTATTGTGAGCCGCTGAACCCCTAACTGCTCCTGATGAGCAGGTGTGACGGTGTCGGTGAAATGAAATATGAGGCCTGCCTACATTGTAAAGCGCTTCACAAAAATGCTAAAGTATATGAACGCAGACCATTAACCATCTGTCACTGTCACTGGGTTGCAAACAGAGATTTAAAGTAGGCAGTGTTCTCCTCTTCATCAGCTTATGAAGCCCCTCCCTCAAGAGCAACATTGTAACTTAACCACTTAAACTCTAAATGCAGTACTTCTTAAATTAGTGTCCCCCAGGGGTCTGTACTTTGCCCCCTCCTTTTTGTTTCCCTCTAGAGAAAATATCTTCAACGAAAATAGACAATCTACCAGCTCACGGAACTAGTAGATCTTCATTTTTCGGCAATCGTTTATCTATTTTTTATGACATAGGAACATATGAAAAAGGAGTATAGGAATGCTAGGGTTCATGTAGTTGTCAGTCATGCTGACAGATGAGCTGCTGATGTTTTCATTATATTACGATTATATTATCAATACCAGTCGGGAGAGACAGGAAAGAAAGAGAAGATTATCATGCAACAGAGGTCTTGAGCCAAACTGTAAATGAGGACATCTATGGATAGCTGCAGGATTTGAACCTCTGATGTTCTGGTTACGTGACAGATCAGCTTGTAAAAACACCTCGCCTACTATTCTCTCTGCTGCGATGCATGTCGGGGCATGCAGTCATGACGTTGGGATGATGCAGAGAGGGAAAGTATTCTGCTGCAGGCCCTCTGGGCGCCGTTCTGATATACTCTGATGGGCAGGGTAGAGCTCACATGAAAGATGGAATTCACCTCAGCATGTCTGACGTCACACTGAGTCAGGTTTGTGTCGTGAATCCTGGGTGCGATGTGTCATGGAAGAACATGGAAGCATTCGGGTAATCTCTAAAGAGATAAGGTGGTAGAGTGCCCTGATCTGATCTGTCTGTCTGTCTGTCTGTCTGTCTGTCTGTCTGTCTGTCTGTCTGTGTGTGTGTGTGTGTGTGTGTGTGTGTGTGTGTGTGTGTGTGTGTGTGTGTGTGTGTGTGTGTGTGTGTGTGTGTGTGTGTGTGTGTGTGTGTGTGTGTGTGTGTGTGTGTGTGTGTGTGTGTGTGTGTGTGTGTGTGTGTGTGTGTGTGTGTGAGTGAGTCATGTTCGCATGACACTGTGTCAGTGGTTCCTGTTGAAACAAACACAAGAAAACAAAGGCACTAGCTGCTCTCCTTTGTGTCTTTAGGGATAGAACCTCTACGCCCAGAGGAGTATAAGAAGGTCAACACTACAGGATCTTCAAGGATCCCAATCGCTCCTGCAATGGTCTGTTATGGTATGGAAAGTGGTACCTGGAGCATCAGGTCCTGATCTAGCTCTGGTCCATAGCGTTAGAAGGAGTTCTCCTCTAACGCTATGGACCTGAGCTAGTCCTGATCCAGCTTGCTCAGGGTCAGTTTCTATCATCAGGCCAAAAGACCTTTGAACTCAAAATGTTTTTTTGTTACTGTTGAACTCGTAACTGTGACTCCTATTCCCCCCCCCCTCCCCCCACGCACACACACACACACACACACACACACACACACACACACACACACACACACACACACACACACACACACACACACACACACACACACACACACACACACACACACACACACACACACTCACACACACACACACACACACACACACACACACACACACACACACACACACACACTCACACACACACACACACACACACACACACACACACCTTACACTGTACTGCTCACTTTTCCGCCACTCTTCCCCTGCAGCCATTTACTGTGTGTGAGTGTATGCTATTTATATATATAGTACAGTACTGTATATGTATATATATAGCTATACGCAGCAATGTATATACATACATGTATATGTGTATACATTATTTATACTCTAGAGGATTACAATGTAACAGATTGACAGTCTGTATACTGTAGATGCAAACTTATATTTCTTCCTATTTTTCTTTATTCTATTTGCAATATATATTTCTTTTTTTCTTTTTTTCTTTTTACCCACACTGTTGAGGAAGCTCAAAAAGTACACAGATTTAACTGCCTGCAATGTTATTAGCAGCTGTATTGTTAGTGACAATAAACCATAAGCCTTGAGCTGGGCATATTTCTTTTCCACGTGAATATCAAAAATATCAGAAAAAGCAGGTTTGGAACTTAAGATGTACAAGTTTACTAGTGTGAGCTTGTAAACCAGTTATTTTTGCTCTTTATTTTAGTAGTTTAAATGCCGACAACAAATGCTTGGTATGTGCACTGTACTTGGGCAAATAAATGAAACCAAACCAATACTAGTTTACTGTACTCTGACAAGGCCTTCTGTTGGTTTAATTAAATTGCGGCTATCCTGGTGGCGCAGCCAGTTGCCACATGCCACATAGACAAAGACTTAACTGTGGGGTTTCTTAGTATAAATTGGGTTCATGACCTGCTGCATCACATGTCATCCTGTCTCTCCACCCTCTCTTTCTATTGTAACGATAATTAACAATTATCATTTGAAAGAGAATGATTGTGTGTCAACTTGTTGATGGCTTAATCCTCCATCCAAACATCAGCAACAGACTCAACCTCAACACAGAGAGCCTTGGGAATGGTGAATGAAAACACTGATTGCTTGATATAACTCATGACATATACTGAATGCTTTGTGAGGGTAAAACATTCGGTATTGTGTAGTATTTAATCAATGTTTAATTAACCAATTAAGCCCTACTGCACTGTATGTTCTTTGTCTTATGACAAAAGCAAAAATAGCCGATCTACAAGCTCACAATGTTTGTAGATGTGCTGTTTGTTATGATCATATAATTAATGTTTTGTAAGGGTAAACCATCTCATTTTGTGCAGGTTTAATTCATGGCATGGCAGCACGTTGTGAGCTTGTAGATCTGATATTTACACTTTTTTGTTGTTGAACACACACACACACACACACACACACACACACACACACACACACACACACACACACACACACACACACACACACACACACACACACACACACACACACACACACACACACACACACACACTTCAGCTATTCAGCTATTTGAAAATAGCAGATCTACAAGCTCACAACGCCACACATTGAGATTGTAAATCGGCTATTTTCAAAAGATTTCTTATACGTTTTGTAAAGCTGTGAAATGTAACATTCTGCATAATGCGTACTTTTACTTTTGATACTTTAAGTATATTTTGATGCCAATAATTTACTCAAGTACATTTTGAATACCGGACTTTTACTTGTAACAGAATATTTCTACATGATGGTATTAATACTTTTACTTAAGTAAAACATGTGAGACCTCCTTCCACACACACACACACACACACACACACACACACACACACACACACACACACACACACACACACACACACACACACACACACACACACACACACACTCACACACACACACACACACACACACACACACACACACACGCACAGATCCATGTGACTTTATGATCTGTACACTCAGATAGTCAGCATGAAATCCGATCACCTTGGTTACGGCACCCTCCACCCACCACCCCTCCACCCACAGCCCAGCACTGTGTGCTTGGTATTGGTGGATCCATGGAGATCACGTGGCAGCAGGGCTTTAATAACACTGTCTGCCCTGCAGGCACTTGGACTGAAGGCAGCAGACAGGTTCTCTGAAGTGGAGCTGACAGGGCCTCAGTTAATATAGAGCAGTGGTTCTTTGCGTGCCAAGGACCCCCAAACTGATTTGTATTTTTATTTTCATTTAGTCAGGGAACCCCAGATGAGAAGATTTATGTAAAAAAAAAAAAAATGATCCAAAATATTCAACATTTTCAATATTTTTCTTTAAAAAAAAGCAAAAAAAAGCTGATCTACAAGCTCGAAGTGACACGCTGTGAGCTTGTAGATCTGCTATTTTTGAATATCCAACGTATAAATGGATGGTTAAGATGATTGATATGCTAATAGCCATGGTTCACATGACGCCTGTATGTTTTAGGGCTACTATGTTAAGTACTTTTGCTGGGGACCCCCTGAAACCCTTAAGGTCCCCGGACCCCACCTTGAGAACATATTAATTGGGGGTCCACACTACAGTGTGATTGTAAAGCAAGCATGACTTAAAGGACCACTTCACTTCATTTTCAACCTATCTTCTTCACATAGGCCTAATTGGTCCTCACTAATGCTGTACATTATAAGATGGCACCATGTCTGTCTACTCGCCCTGTCTCAAAGGAGGGCTGTGGACAGCTCAGAAACCTGCCAGTGACGTCATAGGTAGGTAGGCAGGTTAGGTCATTCCAAACAACATATAATTAATGAAAGAACAATGGCTTCTATTTCATCGCGCTCACTTTCCAGGAAGAGAAAGGCTGTAGTTTCTATTGCTTGGAATCCCCATCATGATGCCATTGGAAGGCAGGTTTCTGAGCACATAGCCCACCAAAGAGTGAATAGCCTCGATGGATTGTGCCATATTATAATGAGCATTAAGTGAAGACCAATTATATGAAGATAAGGTTGTCTAATGGGTGAAGAGCTCCTTTAATTCCCCTTTCCCCTCCTTTTTTAAAATGTATTTATTTTACTTACTGACACTTGCCATATAATGCAATGCTTCTAGCCAAACATTACATTAAATATTCTTGACACGTCAGAAAATAGAAACTCGATAAGCAGGTGAAAGGTAGAAGGAGCTATTACACATTCCAGTGTGTTGTTTATTGTTCAATTCTGTGTAAAATACAAAACACTCGAATTAGTCCAATGTGGAAATAAATTTAGAATAGATCACCAACTCTCTTGACCTTTCATATTGAAGAAGCAGTGATCTCAGAAATGCAGATTTTAGACCAAACCCGAAATAAAAAGTGCACATATGATTGATTGATTTATTAGTTATCTATCCAGGAGCAAACCAGTATGGAGAACACCTTGGGGATACACATCATGTAGTCATTCTCTTAAACAAATGATATCATTTCTTAACAACATCAAGGTTTATTGACAGATATCATAAAATGTCATATTAGCAGGTAAATACTAGGCCACTCAATAATTCAATAGGAAGAAAAGGTTGTGCGTTATTGAATTATTTAGCTGTATTTTATTTGTTTAAGTAGCGTGCGCCATCTGCTGTCAAAACTGTGCAATTTCTCCCCAGTGCTGAAATGAACCATGAACACACACACGCACGCGTGCATGCACACACGCACGCACACACACACACACACACACGCACGCACGCACGCACGCACGCACGCACGCACGCACGCACGCACGCACGCACGCACGCACGCACGCACGCACGCACGCACGCACACACACACACACACACACACACACACACACACACACACACACACACACACACACACACACACACACACACACACACACACTCACACTCACACTCACACACACACACACACACACACACACACACACACACACACACACACACACACACACACACACACACACACACACACAGGGTTGGCTCCTGTAACAGCTGGAACCACCCCCACACTCCCAACGTGATCATGCATCTGGACCTACCATTGGTTGAATTCTCCCAAATGGGCGTAGCAACAATTCTGCAGCCAATCAGGGTAGAGGATGAAGTGCCACACTGTGACAAACGTGGATGTGGTGACAAACAGGAAGAGTTGAGTGTAGTTCATGTTACATTCATAGCATTTGTTGTAACATTGCTGTAACAACAATGGAGCGAGGGGACACTTCACCAACAGCAGGGGCTGCAGGAGAGACAAGCAGGTAAATATTACTGCACTATAAATACTCAGGCTTCTTTGTATTCGCATGATGCATGCAAGAGTGCAGCAGATCAGGCTATGATCAAAGCTGCTAACATAGTTAAACATTTATTCTGGTACACTGAAATCCTCATTGTTCATTTAAAGGTGGTGCAAATGGTATTTCGTCGTTGAAATGTGTGTTGGATAGATCTATATTCCCAGTAATAATAATAGTAGTAATAATTTCTATACAATGTTCAGTTACAGGGGTTTCCCTCTCTCACCAGCTCTTTAGAAAACTTTGATCCAGAGAATCCATATAACAGGATAAACAAGTGCAATTGGAAATGATGGAAACATCAACATAATCAACAACAATAATAATAATATGATAATAATAATAATAATAATAATAATAATAATAATAATAATAATAATAATAATATCCTCATCATTAAGTAAATAACCAAAAAAGTTAATAAGTAAATAACAACAAATAAATCACTAACAGCAGCTTTAACATCAAGAGTGTACAAATGGAACCAACTGGAAACATCAGTGTCCATTTGGTTCCACTGGTACACTCTCAGAGTTACGAATGGATACATGAACACTGAGGATTTTACTGTTTGTTTTGATTTGTAACCCCAGTCATATTGAGCAACATCTTTTCCATGCAGTCGTTTACATGTAGATACAAACTGTATGCTTTCATTCCCAGGTTGGAGTCTTGTTTGGATCAGCCTATGGATTCCAGTAGTGTTCATGAAGTCATCAAGTTCACACCATCATCTCTGCCAGGTTAGGTTGAATTCATGACCACTATATTACATGACAAATACATTCATATATAATGCAGTGTGGTCTGTGCTGGAAAGCAACTAAGTACATTTACTTAAGTACTGTACTTTTGAGGTATTTGTACTTTACTTGAGTATTTCCAATTTCCAATACTTTTACTTCTACTCCACTACATCTCAGAGGCAAATATTGTACTTTTACTCCACTACAATGATTTGAAAACTATAGTTACTTACTAGTTATTTTGCAGATATAAATTATTACATTATAAAACATACATTAACCACTTTAGCCCTATTTTATACCTAGGCTATTTGAAAATAGCAGATCTGCAAGCTCACAACGCGTCGCATCGCGGCGAGTTGTGAGCTTGTAGATCTGCTATTTTCAAACATTTTAGTACTTTTACGTTTGGTACTTTAAGTACATTTTGATACCAATACTTTTGTACTTTTACTCAAGTACATTTTTAATTCCGGACTTTTACTTGTAACAGAGTACTTCTACATTGCAGTATTGATACTTTTACTTAAGTAAAACAGTACTTTTTCCACCACTGGTAATTACACTCTTATCCTGATATTGAATACTTATTTTTCCAGTTTATACTGTAATGCTTGAATAGCTATGAAGCAGTCACTTAATAGTACTGATACAACCACTTAAAACCCTATACTTATTCAACCCATTAATACCGTGAAAGCATTCACGTGTCATTTTAGATTTCAGCGTTGGCTTTTCAAACATAGCAGATATACAAGCTCACAGCGCGTCACTTTGCTGCCCCGCTGCGAGCTTGCACATCTGCTATTTTTGAACATTTTTGAAAAAAGTGTTTGAAAAATGTTGGGAGTCCCTGGCACAAAACATTTTCAGAAGGGGGTCCACAATCAAATACATATCATTTTGGGGGTCCTTGGCACGAAAAGGTTTCAGAACTACTGATTTACAAGGCATTTAGAAGGCATTTTCACAATCGGCCTCGGGTCTTAATGGGTTAACCAGTGTCCCCGCAGGGCTCTGTACTGGGCCCCTTCCTGTTTTTGCTCTACCCTACATAGATACACTAAAGGTTCACCCCAGCCTAGGGACACGAGGGTTCATGTGGTTAATGCAATAGTTTGATTTCAATTTGCTAGGTTATTAGATAGTAGCCTACACACAGTAGGCTATAGTGGTGTATTGAGGTTAAGACAGTCGCATGACATCAAATCACACAGTGAGACCATCTTATGCAGCCGGTACATTCGGCATAACTAACTGCTGAATTACGGCTGCGACTATCGATAATTCTATCAATTACTTTTTCAATTAATCAAATAATTTGTATTTATTGAGAAGCTGAAAAAGATTTATACATTTTGATATTCCAACAAATTATTTTACACTTACGATAGCAGATGCGATGCATTGTGAGCTGGCAGATCTACCAATTTCACTATTTTTGTCAAAGTGTCCACCTAAAATAGGGATCGATTATTTTGCTAAATTACCGATTATCAATCGGTATTTTTTAATAATAATAAAATCGATTAGTTTGATTACCTACTGCACCCTCTATGCTGAATGTGATCTGTGTTTGACCTTCCGTTCATTGCGCTTCCCAGCCAAGCAGTATGACGCTGACACCACAGAACCAACCAGCAGTGGCCTTCAGACCTTGGAGGAGCTGTTGTCGTGGCAACGAAGCGAGGCCAACCCCTTCGATGTGGCGACCGTCCCGCTGGCCGATCGGGAGCCTCCGCTAGCCGCCTCCCCCCGCCGCACTCTAGTGTCACATGACATGATGGGTGGTTACCTAGACGACAGGTATGGGCCTCATATTTTTGGGCTGTAACTAACGACGACAATTTCAGTAATAGTTACAATCGGGGGAAGCTTTACTTGTATAGCAAAAAAAACAACGACTGAGTTTTCAAAGTGCGATACGCAGCCTCTACTGATAAACAAGGGGAATTTCACAGTTGTGTGTCAAAACAGGTCTGCCCATCCTCATCTTTATCATAATCGCATCAACAGATTAAGTAATTAGACAAACTTAGCTACCACTGTCACCCGTTGCTGGATAATACACCATAGTGGGAAGCATGGGTGTGAAACATCAAATGAGATATTATTCACTTGGATCGTTTGTTTTGCTCTTCTGTGTCTCTCAGAATAATAAAGTAAATTGGATTATTATGATGAGCAAACATTTATTATATTTTAATTTAACTACTGTGAGCCAACTCAAACCGAAATGAAATGTCACCAGCAGATGAACAACTGATTGCACTGTAGACCTTCAGGGTAGTGCTGCACGATTCTTGCTCAAATGATGAAAATCACATTTTCCTCCATAAGAATTGAGATCACGATTCTCACACGATTCTCACACAATTCTCTTGGAAATGGCAAAAAAATTGCCATAATTTAAAATCGAGATTGCATAGGTGTCTGAATCGAGATCACGATCTTTTTTCGGTTAATTGTGCAGCACTACTTCAGGGCAAACATTTTCAAACATTTCCAAGTGTGTTGTGAGCTTGTAGTTATAGGCTATCTTTGTTGTCAAAACAATTGACAGTAGTTACTGCAGGGGGTCTTCAAACGTTTTCAGGCCAAGGACCCCCTAGCCGAGAGAGAGATGAAGCAGGGACCCCCTCTATATATTGTATAAAATTGTGTTTAAGATTAAACTTTTTTGTTTACTTGGTCTGCTCTTTTTTACCCTCTACACCTATACCTCTTTGCCAAAAATAGCAGATCTACGAGGCGTTGTGAGCTGGCAGATCTGCTATTTTTGGCTACAGTTCTCCTCAGAAAAGGGATGCTAGGGTTCAAGTGGTTAATGTAAAATAATCACACCCTGTGTGAAGTGGGCGGTGTCTTGCTAGCTAATCACAATACTGAATGGAGTCAACCAATCATGTACAAAAAATAAATACATTTATTGAAACAGTCTTTATGATGGAAGAAACCATAACTTAAAAAAAACAAATTCATGTTTTTTTTAAAGTTATGGTTTCTTATATAGGGCTATGCACATGTGTCATGTGACACTGGCCAATCACAGTCCTGAATAGACTGTGATTGGCCAATCACGGTGCAGGGTTTGTTGTACAAATATCCAAACCTCACTTATAGGGGCGGTTTCACAGCCCAAAAATAAAATCATTGCACACAAATATTTGGCGGACCCCCTGTAGTAACTATGAGGACCCCCTGTTGAAGACCCCTGAGTTACTGTTAATGCTGTCAAACGTCCTGTGTTGTTAAGGTTCGCCCAGGGGACCCACTCGGAGGCTCCGTACGCCTTCTACCACTGGCAATACATAGACATCTTCAACTACTTCACCCACGTCATGGTGACCATTCCTCCTGCTGTGTGGACCAACGCTGCACATAAACATGGAGTCATCGTCCTGGGTGAGCGACATGGGATTAAAAAGGATTCCTTAATATACTTGAATCCAGGCTTTTCATCGTAAAAAAGTGGTCAGCTTTAGGTGTGTGTGTGTGTGTCCGTGTGTGTGTGTGTGTGTGTGTGTGTGTGTGTGTGTGTGTGTGTGTGTGTGTGGGTGTGTGTGTGTCTATTTATTTCTTTGCATGTGTGCATATGCAAATTCACGTATATGTGCTCAGTTGTACCTTGAATAATAAGGGAAGTTTAGGCCTTTAGCAGGCGCTCTTATCTAGAGTGAAGTACAAGTGCAAGATCAGAGTGAATAGGGAGTGAGTCTAAATCTGTATAAAGTTTAAACAGACTCACCACTACAGTATCTGGCACAGCTTCTACCAAAGTCCTTTTGACCATTCATTAAAGATGTGAAAGAAATAAGAGTTTGGTGGTGTCGTGACCATGTAAATATTAAATCTACACTTGAACCCAGGCTAATGCGTCATGACAGCTGCTTCAGTACTGCCTGCTTTAGTCAAGATTAAGATCTGAATAGTACTGTGCTTGAAAACAGAACACATCCCGTGATGTGAAATCATTTAGTCCTAAAGTCATTCAGTATGTGCTCTCGGTTAGCATTGGTTGATCAGCGGCATGACAAAATGATGCTAGGATCTAGTGGTGGGAAAAAAGGTTCATTTCAGTGAACGAGTGGTGTTATCCTTTTAGACAAAGTGTTTGACCGTACTCGTGCTGTTTTTACATTTCTGTCTAATAGAATATTCAATCGAGCAATCAATGCTGTGATTGGTCAGCAGCTTGAAAAAACGGATGCCGTGATTGGTTGTTTTTTTCCCCCAGGGACCTTCATCACGGAGTGGACGGATGGGGCCAAAGTGTGCGAGGCCTTCCTGAAGGACGAGGAGTCGTATCGGGCCGTGGCTGACAAACTGGTCCAGATCAGCCACTGTTACGGTTTTGATGGTTGGCTGGTTAACATAGAGAACTCCCTGAGTGTGAGTTTTATTTTTTTTATTTCCCCCCCCCCCAATGCTATCACTGTGATCTACATCAGCGGTTCTAAACCTGTGAGTCGGGAACCCCAGGGGGGTCCCCACATGATTTTTGGGGGGTCCCCCAGATGGTTCCCAGACCAGAATTGAAGGACTTTTAATACCTTTTTAACACATCACCCGCCAAGGTATTAAACATCATTTGTTATCCCCTTGCCAGCGTAATGACCTTAATCCGATGATATTTGAAACGCCGTGGAAGCGACGTGTGTGTCCCGTGGGGAGGCGGAGAGATCTATGTATTCAGAGGAACAACAACATTCCAACCGCGATCCGCCATTTTGGGGCTATGGCCCACTGAAAACTGGTGGTTTTCAATGCAAAAAACAGCAACTGAGTTAGAGGTGTTTTTCTGAAAATCCCATAGTCAGGGCGGATGGATGTGAAGTTTTTTAGAACGACGTCACATCCACATACTTCTTCTCTGAGTGACGATGGATCATCCCAAAGCTGTGTTACGGTGCCTAAAACAGCGTGCCTGATTTTTTTAATAGAACGACTTTATGCGTCCATCCATGGTGGGTATTGTGTTAATACCTGAAAAAAAAAGACCATTACTGCATCAACAAACTATACTATAAAAACTGGTCAAACACGAAATAATATGAGAGGAAAATGTTGTGAAAATAGCAGATCTGGAGGCGTTGTGAGCTTGTGTAGATCTGCTATTTTCACAATAGTTGTCTGTGGAACCGAGTCAAATTAAATTGAATGCCCCAACTCCTACATTCCAAGTGCTTGTCAGGGTGGGGGGGGGGGGGGTCCCCAGTTCAAATATTATTATATTGGGGGGGTGGCTGGCTGAAAAGGTTGAGAACCACTCATCTACATACTGGGTAATGAACAATTTAGATTTTGGTCAGTTGCTTTGTCATCGTTTTGGACACGTTTTGGACAGTTTAAAAAAAAGGAAGATATACTCTCCACTTAAAATATAAGCTGTTTTCAGAGACATGACACCTTGCACTACACTGGCATCGTACTTTCTGCTTATGTATGAAGAAATAGTCGATGATATTAACACATAATACGGTACATGTGAGCACTGCTGGTCTGGATAGGGCTTGAACCTAGGGCTTGCAAGCCTCTTGGTTCGATTCCAGTGGTGAGCTGTGGATTTTTGAGCTATGGGGGCTCTATTTTATGACGTCACGGCGTGCGCACGTGCACGCGCACGGGCGGGCATGTGCACATAGCCACTCAGCTCAGTGCTAGTTGAAATACTGTATTCAACATGTGATTATTAATGTAATTATATTTCTTATTATTTTGTTGCATTGTTAATTTGTTGTTTTTATTTTTGTTTCAATTAATTAATTATTTTATTTTCCTTTTAGTTTTATATAAAAGCCCTTTACATAGACTCACCCACACATAAGTAGTTAAAATAATCAGACAACTTGTCTTTGTCTTGTCTCAGAGAACTGGGTCCTCTGCTAAGCGATCCCCTTCACACTCTGCAGTGCAGAGACTGTTGTCTCTCATTGTGAGAGGAATGTAACGCATTCAATTCAAGTCCATGGCTTTTCTCGATTAGCCTAATGTTATGCAAAGCAGCCAGGTAGAGGCTATTGAGAAAGGCTCGCCACTGACGGCACGAACCTTGAGAGGCTATTGTTTAAACTTTAAGGTGTTAAAGACCGCCGCTGACGGTGCGTGCTCGCGCGTGCATGTGGAGCATGCGTGAGCCCCCCAGCCCCCATAGTGTCAGAGCTAAGGGGTCGCCGACCCCCTGAGCACCCCCTAGAGCTCACACCTGAGTAGGAGACCTACGTTGCTTTCAGCTTCCTAACCTCAGGTCTAAATAAATAAATAAATGCCACAAAAAGAAAGAAAGGTGGAAGAGCGATCTACAGGAGAAACTGTAATCAAAAAGACACACACACACACACACACACACACACACACACACACACACACACACACACACACACACGTCTTGCCACAGACACACGACGCAAGTAATAACGAGGCTCTCTGCTGTCCCCTACCTCCCAGGAGGTCGCGGTGAAGAACGCGCCTCTGTTCCTGCGTTACCTGACGGACCAGCTGCATGAGAGGGTCCCCGGCAGCAAGGCGGTGTGGTACGACAGTGTGCTGGAGGGCGGGCAGCTCAGGTGGCAGAACGAACTCAACCAGAGCAACAGGTGGGTGTGTTGGCAGTGTTGATTTTGACAGCACATTTAGATGTAGTTTTAGTCATAGTCTTTTGAATAAAATTCCATTTAGTTTTAGTCATATTTTAGTCATCTGAAATGTTTTAGTTTTTGTCTAGTTTTAGTCGACTAAATATCGTAAGATTGTAGTCGACTAAATCTACAGTTGATTTAGTCGACTAAAATGTATTTTGGCGGTGCCTTGATGGCGTCGTAACGGCTGATTTTACACTTGGTTGCATGCTGAAAATAGCCGATCTACAAGCTCACAACGTTGTGAGCTTGTAGATCTGCTATTTTCAGAGCGCAACACCCGAGCGCAACCAAACTTAAAATGACTTGTCTTTTAGTTCTACTGGATCTCTTCTCCCTCGTCCCTCACTCACTAACATTTTAGTCTAGTTTTTATTTGTTGACGAAATTGTCCATACATTTAGTCTCAATGTTAGTCGTCATAGCTTAGTTTTTAAAGAGTTTTTATTTAGTTTTCGTCAGTGAAAAAAGGTAGTCGACGAACATTGTTTTGTCATAGTTTTAGTCGACGAAATCAACACTGGTGGGTGGTTGGCGAAGCGGGCTGCGCTGTGCTGTGGGCAAAGAGGTTTGGGCCAGCGGTTCTCAAACCTTTTCATGTATTTGAAAATGCAAAGAGATAAACGAGATAAACGAAGATCAGTTCACAAGTAGGATAAAACTTTTGTTTCATCCTCTAAAATGGAGCCAATAACCTAATAGACGCATACAATATTTGTTGTTAATAGTCGTGGCACATATGGCGTGGCTCTGTCGAAGAGCTGGCTGCATGGTGATGAAGCCCTGAGTAGCCTAAACGCGTCCGTTTGTCAGAGACTGCTGCTACGGTAAATAATAAAAATTAAAAGAAAATTCACCTTTTGAGTGCTGACTGTTTCTATAGTCTGTAGACACGTGTGTGTGTGTGTCTGTCTGTCCCCAGTCTGTCTGTCTGGGGCTAGTCTCGCAAACTGCTGAACCGATCAGCGGCACATTTCTTGCGCACACTGCCAGTCGGTCAAGAAATTACTACCAAGCATTTTTGCTCAAAACATTACAGATCAACATGATCTCAACACGTCGCATCGGGACACGTGACCTTGTAGATGTCCTATTTTTGCCGTTTGTCATATGATGAAATCTATAGGGCTTGACAAGGGTGTGTGTGTGTGTGTGTGTTAGGGCATTCACAGAATAGTCGAATATTCGAATATTCGAATATCAAACCACTATTCGACTATTCGGAAAAAAAAAAAAAAAAAAAAAAGCCTTTTTATATATATATTTATATATATATATTTTTTTGTGGCTTTTCTAGAGCAGACATGCAGCTGTGAGCTCTGGTGTGACGTCAACTCGCATTCCTTGAGTCGAGTCATCAATGCAATTGAAAAAAAAAAAATCGAATAATCGAATATTCGAATACTTTTGGGTCGAATAATTCGAATACCATAAATCACTATTCGTTAATGCCCTAGTGTGTGTGTGTGTGTGTGTGTGTGTGTGTGTGTGTGTGTGTGTGTGTGTGTGTGTGTGTGTGTGTGTGTGTGTGTGTGTGTGTGTGTGTGTGTGTGTGTGTGTGTGTGTGTGTGTGTGTGTGTGTGTGTGTGTGTGTGTGTGTGTGTGTGTGTGTGTGTGTGTGTGTGTGTTCCATATACAGTATGCAGGCCTCCTCCCTGTTCCTCTTTATCGTGTCCTTAAAGGCCCTTATCTGCAAGTTCAAAACGCTGCATGGCATTCTTACACTCTAGTCTTGCAAGGAACATGCTTATTCAAAACAGAAAGTGTTTATGAGTGATGTTTTGGAGCTGTGTGTCAGTAGACCGGTAGAGTAATTATTGTCTGTTGATGAAACGATACAAAACCTGTCCATCTGCCTTTTGAAAAGGCTGTGATTATAATTAGAGCCTGACAGATTTAACTCAACCAGAACAGCAGGTGTGTGTGTCAGTGGCAGAGGTTCAGGCAGATAAAAGGGGGCATGCGGAAAATGTCTCATTCATGAAGAAGTGACTTTCTAAGAGGATTGATCACTAAACATGGCTCACCGATCATGAGATATCAGAAGTCAGTTCACAAGTTTGTCTGTGATTGTTTTTACACCGCACAAATGAAGTTCTGAAAGAAAAATAAAATGTATTTGAAGTTGGCTATATGAAAATAGCAGATCTACAAGCTCACATCGCGACGCGTTGTGAGCTTGTAGATCGGCTATTTTCAAATATGTTAGTACTTTTACTTTTGGTACTTGTGTATATTTTGATGCCAATACTTTTGTACTTTTGTTAATTTTGAACACTAGAAAATAGCGTTTCTGAACGAGAATGTGAACGAATCATTCTCGTTTATCTCTTTGTATTTTCAAATACATGAAAAGGTTTGAGAACCGCTGGCCTAAACCTCTTTGGCCACAGCACAGCCCGCTTCGCCAACCACCCACCAGTGTTGATTTCGTCGACTAAAACTATGACAAAAAATGTTTGTCGACTACCTTTTTTCACTGATGAAAAACTGATAAAAACTATTTAAAAACTAAGCTATGATGACTAACATTGAGACTAAATGTATGGACAATTTCGTCAACAAATAAAAGCTAGACTAAAATGTTAGTGAGTGAGGGACTAGTGGAGAAGAGATCCAGTAGAACTAAAAGACAAGTCATTTTAAGTTTGGTTGCGCTCTGGTGTTGCGCTCTGAAAATAGCCGATCTACAAGCTCACAACGTGTCGCAGCGCGACGCGTTGTGAGCTTGTAGATCGGCTATTTTCAGCATGCAACCAAGTGTAAAATCGACAGTTTGTCCATGGAGTCGAAATCAGGTCATCACATCACAATATTTGATTATATATAACTACAGTACAGAGTCCTCGGGGTAAGAGCCAATAACCAAATACATACATATTTATTTTGTATGTACTGTACCGTAAAGGCATAGATACACACATTTACCCTGAACTGTATATGAAAACATACATACTCTGATTCTGATAATGGACAGAATGTGTACGAGTTCATGTGTTTTTGTTTTCTTTCTTACTTTGACCTTGATCTTTTACTTATCTCTTACCGTATATCGTCTCTGTCGGGGTGGAAGCCTCGTACGTCCAAAAACTGTAACTTTTCAGGATTCAAATTCAAAAGCATCAAAAGTGGCAGATCCACAAGCTCAAAACGCGTCGCTTCGCGCCGCCGTTTTTTGAGCTTGTGGATCTGCCACTTCTGATGCTTTCTGTGTGACGCTGCACTACAGTGGTTTTCAACCAGTGGTCCGGGGACCACCAGTGGTCCTTGAGGGAGTACCAAGGGGGTCCCCAGCTAAATGAGTTAACATCGCGTCACGATCATTTTTAACCGCTTAGCTTTGGCTATTCAAAAAATAGCAGATATACAAGCTCATAGCGCGGCACCGAGTGCCGCGCTATGAGCTTGCAGATCTGCTATTTAGAAAAAGTGTGCATAATATCTTTGAATATTTATATTTTTTTAAAGCGAAAATTAGCTGATATCTTTGCTTCTGGGGGTCCCTGGCACAAAACATTTTCAAATGGTGGTCCGCGGCCAAATGTATAACAATTTAGGGGTCCTTGGCATGAAAAAGGTTGAAAACTACTGCTGTACTATGATCAAGGGTTTCGAAAAAGCACAAAAAGATAAGCTGTGGAGATTTTCTGACCGACAGCAACGATATACTTGATATACAGAAATTGTTGTGCGACCAGATTCATTCCATTCTCTCTCTCTCTCTCTCTCTCTCTCTCTCTCTCTCTCTCTCTCTCTCTCTCTCTCAGGGTGTTTTTCGACGCATGCGACGGTCTGTTCACCAACTACAACTGGACCGAGCAGAGTCTGGAGGGGATGGAGGCCTTCGACGGAGCCCGGGGCCGACAGGCCGACATCTACGTCGGCGTGGACGTCTTCGCCAGGGGGGAGGTGGTGGGAGGCATGTTCGACACCAACAGGGTAAAGCCGCCACTGGGGGGGGCGCTGTGTGTGTGTGTGTGTGTGTGTGTGTGTGTGTGTGTGTGTGTGTGTGTGTGTGTGTGTGTGTGTGTGTGTGTGTGTGTGTGTGTGTGTGTGTGTGTGTGTGTGTGTGTGTGTGTGTGTGTGTGTGTGTGTGTGTGTGTGTGTGTGTGTGTGTGTGTGTGTGTGTGTGTGTGTGTTCTATACATGAAACAGCTACAGTACATCAGCACAGTAGACTGCCCTCCTTCCTGTTCCTTCTTTATTGTGTCCTTAACCCATTAAGACCTGAGGCCGCGTCTAAAAAATTCAAAATTCTAACAATTTTTGGGAAAAAATATATAAAAAAATATTATTTTTAAAAATATATTTTTCACGATTTTTCAAAAATAGCAGATCTGCAAGCTCGTAGCGCGGCACTCGGTGCCGCGCTACGAGCTTGTAGATCTGCTATTTTTGAATAGCCAGAGAAATCTAAAGTGACACAGATGCGTTCCAGGTATTAATGGGTTAAAGGCCCTTATCTGCAGTTTCAAAAAGGTGTCATTCTTCCCCTCCAGTCTTGCATATGTGTTTATGAGTGAATGTTTTGGAGCTGTGCGTCCCAGTACACCAGTAGTTATGTATTATTGTCTGTCGACGAAGCGGTACAAAACCTGTCCGTCTGCCTTTTGACATGCTGTTGTTGTAATTAGAACCCTACTGACGCCAGACCTTTTGGTCCGATGCCGAAAACCAATTTTGAAGAGTCCTAGACCACCGAACAAGCTGTGAGCTTGTTGATAGGCTGTTTTCGGGCAGCCTATCAACAAAAAAAGATTTTGAGGTAGAGGGGGAAAAAAGGAGGGGGCCCAAGTATAGACCCCTGGGGGACCCTGGTCAACAAAGTATATAGGGCCTATATAGATTTTAGCTATACTGTAGCAACATAAGCTTTTCAGAACACTCTTAGGATTTAGAACAGTAAATCAAAACAGTAAACAGTAAAAATGTAAAGAAAATAGCAGATATACAAGCTCACAGTGCATCACTTTGTGCCGCGCTGCAAGCTCGTACTTCTGCTATTTTCTTTACATTTTTTAAAAAATCTTTAAAGTGTTTTTAAAAAAAAATGCGAACACAAATCTTCTCTTCTGGGGCGTGCCTGGCACAAAACATTTTCAGATGTGGGTCCGCGGCCGAATACATAACATTTTGGGGGTCCTTGGCACAGAAAAGTTCGAGAACTACTGATTTTAGAAGTCTACTGATTTAGAATACATGCATGTGCATGCTTGTATTTGTGTGCACATGTTTCCCAAGGTGATTCATTTCCTTTTTGTCCATCCGCAGGCATTGGAGCTCATTCGGAAACACAACTTCTCCACGGCCATCTTTGCTCCAGGTTGGGTCTATGAGCACAACCATGATAAGACTGTGTTTCGCGACAACCAGGATAAGTGAGCATGTCCTCCTCTGTCCACACTGGGCATTATTAACCCTTTAACACATTCCATGCCAGAGTTTAATATCATAATGTACTCACCAGTGCCAGCGATTTTTTTAATTTGTTTTTGTTTTTTTCACCTCGCCACAGACC
>NC_137615.1:9394860-9406731 GCF_963280865.1 Gymnoscopelus braueri
GACATATGAGGTTTCCACCCGACCTGAGACGATATGTGCTGGAATCCGGTTAGAGATGCAGTGAAAGTCACACGTACATTTTTTGTGTGTGTGTGTGTGTGTGTGTGTGTGTGTGTGTGTGTGTGTGTGTGTGTGTGTGTGTGTGTGTGTGTGTGTGTGTGTGTGTGTGTGTGTGTGTGTGTGTGTGTGTGTGTGTGTGTGTGTGTGTGTGTGTGTGTGTGTGTGTGTGTGTGTGTGTGTGTGTGTGTGTGTGTGTGTGTGTGTGTGTGTGTGTGTGTGCGCGTGCGTGCGTGCGTGCGTGTGCAGCCACCAGTACGTCTCCTAGAGTTCTGGATACCAACCACCACTTGGTTAAACAGCTCTCTCAAAGGTGTGGTCAGTGGAATCCAGACAGCTGGACTGTCAGGTGAGTCACTGAGCAACTACTGTACCATCTCCTACCTCCTCCACTGGGCCATTCAGAACACCCAGTCAACAATGGACCACAAATCATATTAAGTATCCGAGGGAGATCCTGACTACAACGGCAAACATGAACACAACACATGACTCAAAACTAGCGTTGCTCAACTGGTTTTACACTTACATTTTGCTCAGTCAGGATCCACCCAGTATATGTAATAACAAGGCATTCCTCTTGGCTTGCACTACTGGAGTTTTAAAGATCCCAGCTGATTTTGAGATTGGATTGCATCACACACATAGGGAGAAATATAACAGATCTTCTAATCTCAAACATGCACAAGAGTACAAGATTTGAAAGTAATGGTGCATCACACAGGATATTATGATTATTTGTGCCCGGCAGAGCAAATTACCACCTCATCCCATGGAGCCAGTTAAACTGGCTGTTGTAATGCTTTGCCACGTATATATCGACAAGTCTTTCCTCCATCTCTCCGCTGTCTCTAACGCACCTGTACAACAGGTTGTTTTCTTTGTGGTCGCCATGTCAAACGTCCCCTCATTCGTTTCATGTCTGTCTCCTTGTAGACTTGTCTCTTTCAGCTATTGTGGTTGCTCGCAAATCCAAGGACCCCCAGGTCCCACTCTAGGGTCAGGACAGTAGTAACGTAATGATCCAGATTTGAAATCCTAAAAATATCAAACATGGGGTGGCGCCCGATGCATCTGTGAGCAGATAGGGAGGTTTAAAGCAAAATAAAATCTCACGACGATCTCTCTTGTGAAACGGTGTGAAAGGAGCCCGCCCCGCCACACTAGCGCTGACTCAACAATTAACAGTTAAACAATTAGCACAGTATGTAACATTATGATGTTTTAGTAATCCTGCTGTTCTACATACTGCCGACCAGGTGAAGAAATCGACAGCGCGAGGCTTTATAACCGTTGCTTTTAAATTGAATATCCGAGACGATTAAGATTTCATAAGATGCTTCAGAACATATTGCTAGTATGGCCACTTTAAAATGTAGATCGGCTATTTCCCATGGGATATTTTGTTTGTTTTTGTCCCAATTATTTGATGACCGGCTGCGGTTCCGGTAGGAGACACAAAGAGTCTCCTTTGTGTCTCCTACCGGAACCGCTGCCTACCGGTCCGCTGGTCATCAAATTATTGGCTTAGGAATTCGACAAAAACAACAAAATATCCATGAATTGAAGTCTCCATGGGGTGACTAATCCATAGGAAATAATACATTTTTATGGTGAACTATCCCTTCAAATCAGTCGCGCTGACTGAGAACTTTTAATCTGTGTGTCCTGTGGGTGGCGCTGTGGGCAGGTGTTCCCAGTTGGAGCTGCTTGGCTGTGCACTGAGGGAGGTGTGTGTGATCATACAGCGGGAGGGTGAACCTCAGGACACGCCCTTCAGCTGCCGAGTGGGAGAGTTCATGGTGAGGTCACTTGACATTATATAATAATAATTAGTATATAGCACCGAATTCCTGACGTCACTGCCAGTAGAGGGCGCTTTCCGCAGGTTCATGGCTTTACCTTTTGTATTGATATCCTCATTGGGGAATCTTAGATCGCTTCATATAAGAACTGTGTTCCAAAAATAAACACACCGCCCTGGCGTTTTTACTCGTATGGATATGAAGCATCGACTGAAGGTGTACATGTACACATTTACCCAAAGAGTAACACAATATAAACACTAGAAACGAGTCAAACAACCCAAAGACTACATTTCCCATGAACGCGGCTGCTGTGGGGACAGTGATTTCAGACCCGGAAGTAGTAGTTCTTAAGACTTTTAAGGCAGAATTAATTCCATTTTCGCCAGAAACAGGCTGTATCAAATATGAATGAATATCATAAACGATGCAGAGCCACCCCCCTGACAAAAACGCCAGGGTGGTGTGTTTATGTTTGGAACACAGTTCTTATATGACGTGATCTAAGATTCCCAAATGGGGATTTCAACACAAAAAATAAAGCCACGAACCCGTGGAACAGGCCCTCTAGTGGCAGTCTAGTGGCAGTGACGTCAGACTTTGGTGCTCTATAGCAGCCTATAGCAGCCTACATATTGTATGATGACCAGTGGTTTTCTGCTTGGAAGGAAAAGCCATGACAAAAAAGCCTTTACATGTAAACAACGCCAAGTTTGGCATCACAAACCAACTCAAATGTGGGTAGACAATAGAGGGTGATGCCCATTGATATCCCTTTCCTTCAGGGGGTTGAACACAAAATAAATTATACAACACTATATGGCATAACACATTAATTCCCCCACAACAAATAACTTCATATATATTTTTTATTTTAGAGTAGCCAATAATTTTTTACCCACTCGCGACGCGTTGTGAGCTTGTAGATCTGCTATTTTCAAAAAGCCAAAGTATAGGGTTGAAGTGGTTAATGTATATTTTGTAATAATATTCAATCTTCAAAGTAACTAAAGTTTTCAAATAATTGTAGTGGAGTAAAAAGTACAACAGTAGTCTCTGAGATGTAGTAAAGCAGAAGTAAATGTATTGAAAATTGGAAATATTCCAGTGAAGTAAAAAATGCCTCACAATTGTACCCAAGTACATGTACTTAGTTACACTTTACACCACTGATTCGGGGAAGTGATCTACTCTGTCTTGCTCTTTTTCAGTGGTGGAAAGTAACTAAGTACATTTACTCAAGTACTGTACTTAAGTACAACTGTGAGGTATTTGTACTTTACTTGAGTATTTCCAATTTCCAATACTTTTACTTCTACTCCACTACATCTCTGAGGCAAATATTGTACTTTTACTCCACTACAATTATTTGAAAACTTTAGTTACTAGTTACTTTTCAGATATAAACTATGATATAATGAAACATTCATTAACCACTTTAGCCCTATTGTATACCTAGGCTATTTGAAAATAGCAGATCTACAAGCTCACAACGCGTCGCATCGCGACGCGTTGTGAGCTTGTAGATCTGCTATTTTCAAATATTTAGTACTTTTACTTTTGGTACTTTAAGTACATTTTGATGCCAATACTTTTGTACTTTTACTCAAGTAAATTTTTAATTCTGGACTTTTACTTGTAACAGAGTATTTTTATATTGCAGTATTGATACTTTTACTTAAGTAAAGAATTTGAGTACTTTTTCCACCACTGTACCCAAGTACATGTACTTAGTGACACTTTACACCACCGATTCGGGGAAGTGATCTACTCTGTCTTGCTCTTTTTCCCGTCAGGTCCTGGACGAGGCCAGTCTGTCGGCGCCCCTTCAGTCGGTCCAGGGCGTTTGCGTCTACGATGTGGTTTGGCTGCGGGGCGTCGCCGGCGGCAGCACTTCCCCGGCGTCGTCGTCGTCGCCCTCCTCCTCCTCCGCCACCAGCCTCCTCCTCAACGCCACCCTGCGCTGGAGCTACCCGGCCCGGCTGGTGCGTCACTTCAAGGTTAGAGCCATATGAAATCCGTTTTATTTTTTTCCCCAATTCCGTTTTATTTTTTCCCAAATTCTGTTTTTTCCATTTTAATATTTCTGAATTCTGTATTTTGCTTTTTTTTACACCACTAACAACATTAATCAGAGTTTATTTTTAATTCACGTGTGTTAATTGTGTTACCCATACAATCAGGTCTGCTCACGTCACGTTTCAACTGCGCAGACGCTAATGGCCCTTGTTGTGTTATACGCAAAAATGTTCCCAAAAGAATTCGGTCTGAGCATGCGCAAAATGGCGTCGCCCATGTATTATTATTTCTATCGTCTCTAAGACTATTTCTACGTGGATTTTATTGTTTATAAAGTAGGATGTGGCCATGCAAAGTGGTGGTGTCCCATGGATTTGTAAAAATTTGCGGTAAAAAATTTTTTTTTACCGCGAATATTTTTTTTCTCTCCAAATTCTGCAATATTCCGCGTTTTATTCCAATTCCATTTTTATTGGTCATTTCCGCGATTCCGTCCGCGATTCCGTTAACATGGATTTCATATGGCTCTACTTCAAGGTGTACTGGAGACGTCTGCGGGGGCCGGACCCCCGCGTGCCCCCGGGGCGGCAGCCCGTGCTGGTGGGCCGCTCCTACTCCAACCTGTTCAGGGTGACGGAGCTGCCGGTGGCCGAGCCCCCGGGCCTGATGGAGCTGCTGGTGGAGCCGGTGACGCGGGAGGGCTTCGTGGTCCCGGAGAGCCACTGGGGGAGACGCAGCCTCAGCTACACCGAGGAGCGGAGGGTGGAAACATCATGAGGGGACAAAAAGTCTCAAGTTTTGTCTGCTTGGGAAATCATTTCTGGCAGTGGTTTTCAAACCTTTTTTCATGCCAAGGACCCCTAAATTGATATACATTTGGCCCGCGGACCACCATTTGAAATGTTTTGTGCCAGGGAGGGACCCCCCAGAAGCAAAGATATCAGTTAATTTTCGCTTTAAAAAATATATAAATATTTACAAAGATATGCAGACTTTTTCAAGGTTTTTCAAAAATAGCAGATATACAAGCTCATAGCGCGGCACCGAGTGCCGCGCTATGAGCTTGTATATCTGCTATTTTTGAATAGCCAAAGCTAAGCGGTTAAAATGATTGTGACGCTCTTGTTAACTCATTTAGCTGGGGACCCCCTTGGTACTCCCTCAAGGACCACTGCATTATGGGACGGCAATACAGCAAAACGTGTGTGTCTGATTAACTATGCAACATGTATTCATATTTTCCTGTCTATTATGTATGTATTTGATGTTCTCGATATTCTTAATTAGGATCCCATTTTACATATGTTGTAATCATATAAAAAAAGGTGCTATTTGGGTCCCCTTGCTGGTTAAACCAGTTCAAGTGGTCACCACTTAAAACTATGCTATAATTTAAGTTCATGAGCATGTACAACAGATTGCCCAGGGGACAGCAAATGAAAATCAGACTTTTTTGGCTAAAAATATGGCACATTGACATTACAGAATAGTCATGTTCACGCGCATTTTCCCTGCAAAAATAAATAAACCAATTGTTCCAAATTGTGATTAAATACACCAATTTCACTGGTAGGCCTCTAGGCCCTCAGGTCTGCTGAGGCCAACTGCCTCCATCTCTGAATTTTGTCTGAGGTAGGACTTACTCTGACTCAGTGTATTGCCCCCACCAATTATCTCTGCCAGGAGATAATGAAGGGCCCCTTTATATAATCCATCCATGTGGGCCTGGGCCCCGACAGGCCCATTCAGGTGGAGCGCACCTTTCTAGTTAGGTTTTGACTAGAGATGGTTAAGGTTATGACTAGGGCCATGGATGGAGTTACGATCAGCCAATCTTACCAAAGGAATCAGGTTTTGTACCAGCCTGAGGAAGCGCTGTACGAGTTGCCACAGAGAAGAAGAAAAAAAACAAGCCCTGTCTGCAGCCTCTGATTGTTCAATGGCACCGTCCATATAGCATGGCTTTGACCCATTAAGACCGGAGGACCTCATGTCCAAAACTGTTACTTTTCAGGATTTAAAAAAAAAGTAGCAAAAGTAGCAGATCAATGAGCTCAAAACACCACGCTTCGAGCTTGTAGATCTGCTACTTTAGGTACGTGTGACGCTGTAGCATGATCAAGTAGGGCATTAATTTACAACAAAAAAAAAAAGATGGAGAGGATTTCCGCCCGACAGCAACGAAATGCCTGCTAAATCTTAACAGTTTTCTGAAAAAAACCTATGTTGCTATATTTATATGGCTAAAATGACAGATGCTTTCCAGGTCCTGCAGCGTTCTCATGTAGGTTGATCACTGTTGCAACAGAGGGAGATTCATGGGGAAATGGATTGAAAGACGGAGCCAAGACTGCTCACAACAACCAACAGCCAGACTTGCAAACGTGTACAGTACAACTTGTAACCAGAACAGCGTGTGAGGTTCCACAGTCAAGACATTGGATGAAGGCTCATTATATTGCTCCATATCGACTTTAATACTTAGTAATTATCTCCTGGCAAAATCCTCTGTCACTTCTTTCAAAAATCATGAAATGAGTGTGTTTCACAGATTGGTTTGAACAAGGAGAAATAGGCACCGGCAGCATTTACAAAAAGAAAATGGCTTTATTGTTCCAACAGCAACAATTTAAAAAGGATGTGATTAAACGTGACAATTTGGTTGATCAGAGCGTTGATTTGTGATTGTCATAAGGCATTCCAGCTGCCATCGGTGAGACGTGAGAGATCAGGCCTGCTGTGTCACCATCCTCAGCATCTGTAGAGCCATGGGGCCCTGGTCTGATGGAATCTGTCAAAACAAAAAGTTATCACATTTAATTTGAGTAATTGGTTGTAGTGATGCATATAATAGCTTGAATTTATATAGCACCTTTCATCAACCCAATAAACCCTTTACATCAAAAACAATGAACAACTAACAGACAAATGAACAAACAAAACAACAAACAACTATATGCCATAAGCCTGAGAGAATAAGTGTCTTTTCAAGGCTGCTTTAAAAGAGTCCACTGTTGGAGCATCATCCTATTGGGAGAGAGTTCCACAGGGTGGGGAGGGGCTGCCACACTGAAGGCTCTGTCCCCAAAGGTTCGCTTGTTTGCCTTGGGGACAGAGAGGAGGTCTAAGTCTGTGGACCGCAGGGTCCGTGACAGTCGCTTTATGGAGTAGGAAGCCAGTGCAGTTGTTTACGGGTAGTAGGGTGATGTGCTGCCAAGGCTTGGTGCAGGGTGAGAACTCTGGCAGCTGAACTTTTGGACATACTGGAGCCTATTCCAGGTACTTGTTTGAGAGCCCAAACAGGACTCCATTGCAGTAGTCCAGACGGGAGGTAAGAAAAGCATGAATGAGGGTCTCAGCCACAGAGTCGGAGAGTGAGGGGCGGAGCCTAGAGATGTTCTTGAGGTGGAAAAGGCAGATTTAAAGTGCCCAAGGAAATGACCAAGATGCAAATGTTTCTTAGTTCCACATTGGAACATGTAAAATTGTCTTTCTTCAAGATGTCTATTAGGGAAAGTAACTAAGTACAGTTACTGTACTTTGTAACTTGTTTCAATACCATATGGTTCTACTCTACTTATACCTCAGAGGCAAATATCGTACTTTTTACTCCCACTTCAATCGTCTTTAGTTCCGAGTTACTTTGCAGATTTAGATCATCATTACAGATTTCGATTATTACTACAAAACATGCATTAACCACATAGGACCCATTTTATACATTGGCTATTCGAAAATCAGCTCAATGGTCTTGTGGTTAAGAGTATCCGCCCTGAGGTTGGGTGGTCGGGGTTCGATCCCCGGCCGGGTCATACCAAAGACTATAAAAATGGGCCTCGCTGCTTGGCACTCAGCATCAAGAGTTGGATTGGGGGTAAGTCCCTGTGACATACTAGCGTCATGTCCAGGGGGTGTACTTGTACATCAAGCTGCCTCACGCTACAGTAATAAGTGATAGGCTCCTGCCCTATCGGCCACATGGCTCTTCAAGGCTTACTATTCAAAAATAACCAAACTACAATGAGGCGTTGTGAGCTTAAAGTTTGACCATTTTCAACTTTGGTACTTTTTTTCGTTCACTCAAGCAACATTTTTAGTACGGGGCCTTTTACTTTTACGTAACAGATCATTTCTACATTATGGTACTGCTACATTTACTTGAGTAAAAAAACAATGAGCATTTCTTCTTGCAGCACTGTTTACCATGTGTCCTGCTTTGAGGATCCAGTAGAAGGAGAAGTTTTTGTAGGTCTTGCAGAAGGCTCCGGTCAGGCCTGGGGAGGCGGGGTCATCCAGTGCTGTCCATCTCATCTTGTTAAAGGCCGATAGCCCTGCCCACTTCAGCTGTTTGACCCACAGCTCTTGACCTGAGAGCATAGAGATGGAGCGCCACAATGCATTCAAAGCATATTCTATTCCATTTGATCCTGATTAAGGTGATGCAGTCATTGTCCATCGTCAATGCTTTTGGTCTAATTATATAATGTCATAAGGAAGTTCCCCAGTATGGCAGTGATGCAACAGGTACGAGATAATTACGTTTGAAAGTACCCAGAAGCAGACTTGGTAAGACGGAGGCAATGCAATATGGATAGTCCATTTCGCACAGTCAGAACTATTATGGATTTTCTTTTTTTTGCCCCCCCCCCTCCTCTGTTTAAATGTAGATAATCATGTACAGTGTTAAAGATGTTACTAATTCTGTAATGCTTACGTTTTTAACCACATTTTGAATGCATGAACATTTCAAGCACTACTCTTAAAGTCAGTAAGATAAGCACTCTTATTGACCATTTAAGAGTAGCAAGTGATATTGCATTGATATTGGCCTTCCTGTTATCCAAGACATCAAACTTTGTCTTGAATAATATATATATATTGGACAACCTTTTTGTTGAATATTACATGTTTACCTATACTCCAGGTTTGGGGTTTACCTCCCAAGCATTTGCACGGCCACCAAATGAAGCACCGCTAACCACGTTTAACTGCAATCAACAATACGGTTGGAAATGTATCTTTGACCAATCAGATTGCTTGGCTACCTTGGTGTGCAGCACCTTACTACAACCACGTGGATACAGTTGGACATAGAAATGCAATACCCATGGTGTCCACTATGAGGTCCAGCTGTCCATTGTAGACGGTAACGTTGACCCCAGCGTCCAGCAAACGATCAACAATGTCTATGACGGGACGCATGAAGTCTCCGGCCATGTTGCTGAACACCTCCTCAGCCTGGGCTACACACACACACGGGGAGGAGGGGGGGTTAATGTGACAATATCGGACAGGTACACTACGAGGAAGCAAGGAATAACAAAGTTTTAAAGTCCACATGAAATCGTAGCATCTAACTTCTGTATATGCGACATATTTCAGTGTGAAACAGACATAACTTTTGGGAGGAATTCTGATTTCAGACGTTGAAAAGTGGGCGTGTTGTAACAAACAGAATTACAAAAGTTGAAGACGTGAATGCCATGGGTGAATGCCATGACAATATTGGTTGGTTCGAGCCTACATATGCACGTGTCATATTTGTTTTAAGGGGAGGCCTACATCGTTAAAACAGGTGCACTATATCACCGGAGGGGTGTGATCTATTAAAGGGTTGAAAAGGGCCGTTTTCATTTCATCTGGACTTTAAATTCATCAACAGAGAAGAACGGTGCAGTGTTGCAACCTGAGAGCAGGCATGAATCTGAAACGTTCGATGAGAAGAACTGAGAAACAAACTGCTCTACTATTACACCGATTCAGATACTATCTGCATATCATATACACACACACACAGCTCCATGTACCATCTGCATATAATCACTGTCGGGCGGGAAAACCTCTGTGTTCCAATGGATCCAATGTAGTTATTATTTAGTCACAAGCTCTTGTTAACACTTTGGTTGGTTCAATGTTCAGAAGATCCACTGACAAACTTGAACACTTAAAAAAAATTGCTGATCTACTAGCTCAAAATACATTCCGAGTTTGTAGATCGTCTATTTCTGCCACTTTTGTGTACACTGCAGTATGACAAAGTACTGTAGGGCATTAATTTAACCCATTAAGACCTGGAACGCATCGGTGTCACTTTTTGATTTGAGCTAAAAAGCATTATTTTACACTTTGGCTATTTTTTCAAAAATAGCAGATCTACAAGCTCGTAGCGCGGCACTCGGTGCCGCGCTACGAGCTTGTATATCTGCTATTTTTGAAAAATCGTGAAAATGTGTGCAAATCTTTGAAAAAAAATTAAACTAAAATCTTTGCTTCTGGGGGTCCCTAGAACATAATATTTTGAGATGGGGGTCGGCGGCCAAATAAATATAATTTTGGGGGCCCTTGACATGAAACAGTTAGAGCACCACTGATAATAGAAACGTATGTTTTTCAGAAAACTGTTGGGATTTAGAAGACATTTGTAGAATCGGCTTCAGGTCTTAATGGGTTAAGAAAATATGTCAAATAATGGAGATACAAGGTTTTTGCCCCACAGCAACGATATTAAATACACACTGCTTCATATGGATATCAAATACACACTGCTTCATATATATACTATGCCATCTGCATAACAAGAGAAAATGGAAGACAAGATGATAATAAAGAGACATGGCCTTGTACCTCCCCAGGTCACGTTATGGGGGATGATGCCCCAGCTTCTTCCGGATGGGCCCGTTCATCAGCTGTGCCAGGGACTGGCGGTGCAGGGGGCGGATGTGACGGCGCAACGAGCAGAGCTGCTCCCCACGTGACAACAGAAAGCAGAAGAGAATCATCACACATGGTCACACAACTGATTTCACGATAAACTCTCTTCCCATTTTTACACGTGTTGGTCGTCATGACTAAAGATCCCTTGCGATCCCTTCAGGTCTGGGGTCATCTCTGGGGGTGGGGTGAGTGAAACCATACAAAGGACCTGTCTACAATCAGTTCTCTTTCTTTTCCTAAATTTAGAGTAGACAATTTTTTACCTCTTTTTCGCCCCAATTTAGTCGTTATGCCAAGTGATTCCTCCCCACAGACATTTCAGTAAGGAGCCCCCTCCAGGAGGACGTAGGGCTTTCTTTCTACTCCTCCCACCCAACACTACCCGCTGACAGGTGCCGCCCCAGCCCGTAGGATTACGTGCAGTGACCAAAAAACATCTTGGCTGTACTTGCAGTCCTCTGAAATTCTGAAATGTCTATTATCTTGTAATTTATTTATTTGTGTTAAAATTGTATGCCATGTTTACTGTAATCAGGGCGTCATTGGAAAAGAGAGCTGGCTCTCAACCTTCCTGAATAAATAAGGTGAAATAAAGAAAGTCAATGAAGGGGATTGACTGGAGGAACCGCATCACTTAGTTTAGCAAAACACCCTCTCTCATGTATTTAGCTCCTTCCACAAACAATGCAGGCATCTCTAGAGGAGCTAATCACACAAAGCTAGACACACGAGAGAACGGGTGGTTTACTAATTCATGTCACAAGTAGAATAAATGGTAAAAAATATACCATTATACCATGTCCATATACCATGTCTGAATTTGCTGGTGTCAACATACAAAGCTCCTTATCTGTCTGTTGTTCAAGGTATGCCACATCCTGCCGCCTCGCTGTTCTGTGTATGACGTACAAAGACAGTCGTTTTCAGCTGAACAGGGAGATAAGCTCCCAACATTCTCTTCAATATTTCTCCTTAAATGTATTTCGGATCGTACGAACACGTTGCTTGCAGGAATCTGCCATTGTATTGTTACTAGAAGTTCTGCCCGCTACGCGGGCAGAATTCTAGTCCCCCCCCCCTACCCCCCCCAAAGAAAATGTCGTTTGGGGGTACAAAATCATGGGATAAAAAAAATAAAAATAAAAACCCAGAGGGTCTTCCCCCCCCCCCCTTAGGGGTCCCTGGAGACCCTGGGGTCTCCAGGCCGTGACCTACAGACACTGCGAAGGAAAACTGTGAAGCCACAGCCACGCATGCAAGATGTTGCACATGAATT
>NC_137615.1:9406931-9484431 GCF_963280865.1 Gymnoscopelus braueri
GTTAAAAGGTAGTAAAGGGAAGAGCTGCCGTACGGCGAACGTGGATTCAATAAGGGCTGATAAGGGAAGGGAAATGTGTTATTTAACCCATTAAGACCTGGAACGCATCTGTGTCACTTTAGATTTCTTTGGCTATTCAAAAATAGCAGATCTACAAGCTCATAGCGCGGCACCGAGTGCCGCGCTACGAGCTTGTAGATCTGCTATTTTTGAAAATCGTGAACAAATATATTTTTTATTTTTTTCTAAAAACTGTTCGGCTTTAGATTTCTTTTAAAGAATCGCCTCAGGTCTTATGGGTTAAAATTCCACTACTCCTGAATAAATAAGTGCATACACTACTACTCAGAGTTACAGACTTGTAAGGGTCCATTCGGAACCCCCTCAAGGAACCCTGAGGGTTCATGGACCCCACTTTGAGAAACATGGTCCTAGATTTCTTAAAATTACACAACGGGATCGGTACTCGATACCGATATGCAAGTTATGGGGATTGGGATCGGTAAGGCGAAAATGGTATCAGTACATCTCTAGTGCACACGATAATTTGACAGTCATTATGCCATCGTCTGATTTCTTCCAGAATGATCTTCCCTCGGTCAACATTTCTTACAAAACAAACAATATTCTGTGTCTTACAGATGAAGTCGCCCCCCGTTGAACTGCTGCGTGGGACAGAATCAGGGTCTTGGGTCAGAATGTTGTAGAAGTTGACGCCATTCGTATTCTGAGAAGAAAGAGGAAAACTTTTAATTCCGGTAGCAAACACCAACATTCAGAACTACCCTTTCATTCAAAGCAAATCTCAAGTGGACAGAATGACGCAGGAAAAAGTAACGATGAGGAACGCTGAAATTGTTTCTGGGGTACCAACCTGCTCCACTACGGTTTCGGTCACGGACCAGAGCTCGGTAGCTTTCAAGAACTGCTCCTGTTCCACTGCTTTCTTCACAGCGTCCGCTGCACTGTTGACCTCCGTCAAGCCGTAGTCATCCAACAGGGACTGGACAGAGGACAGCAACGGGAAGACATGTTGGACGGAAACCACATCACCACTGTACTGGCCCTGCCTGGACTTAACCCTTTAAGACCTGGAACGCATCTATGTCACTTTTTCATTTGAGTTAAAGCATTATTTTACACCTTGGCTATTCAAAAATAGCAGATATACAAGCTCATAGCGCGGCACCGAGTGCCGCGCTACGAGCTTGTAGATCTGCTATTTTTGAAAAATCGTGAAAATGTGTGCAAATCTTGGAATATATATTGTTTTAAAGCGAACATTTTTAACTCAAATCTTTGCTTCTGGGGGGTCCCTGGAACAAAATATTTTGAGATGGGGGTCGGCAGGCCAAATACATATAATTTTGGGGGTCCTTGACATGAAAAAGTTTGAGAACCACTGATATAGAAAAATACGTTTTTTCAGAATACTGTTGGGATTTAGAAGACATTTGTAGAATCGGCTTCAGGTCTTAATGGGTTAAGTAGAGTACCAATGTACTGGCCCTGGACTTATGTAGAGTACCACGTTACTGGCGCTGGACTTACAGTATGTAGAGTACACTGGGTTAGCGTACCACTCTACTGGCCTTGGACTAAAGTTCAGTACACTGGGTTTCTCTGTGTGAAGTTATCATCATAACAGAGACGTGCATAACTCAGTTGTCACTAACCACATGCAGTGCAAGTTATGTGACAGGAAATGTATCATCTTCTAATGGCAATTAGAAGCTCTGTGCAGTATGTGAGGAGTTAACCACTTAAAAAACATGCACACACACACACACACACACACACACACACACACACACACTTCGTTAACCAGGGTCCTCCAGGTGTCTATACTTGGCGCCCTTCCTTTCTCCCCTCTACAATATATCTCTTCTGCAAAAATAGCTGATCTACAAGTTCGTAGATAGTCTATTTTTGCTCAATGTCTGCCTATTTCCACCTACTATGACATGCCCAGAATAGGGAAGCTAGGGTTCATGTGGTTAACCAAGACATGTCACACAAAACTCAGTTCCTACACTGCAGACATTTCACAGGTGTGTGTGTGTGTGTGTGTGTGTGTGTGTGTGTGTGTGTGTGTGTGTGTGTGTGTGTGTGTGTGTGTGTGTGTGTGTGTGTGTGTGTGTGTGTGTGTGTGTGTGTGTGTGTGTGTGTGTGTGTGTGTGTGTACGCTGTGCATGAGTGTCTGTCGCTCCCACCGTGGTGTAGAGATAAGGCCCCCAGGTCATAACAGAGTCTGCAGAGAATGGAACAGAAATGGAAATAGTTTAGCCAGTGGGGTGTCCAGAGATACAAACAGTTATCTCTGAACACCAACAGTGGGTTTTAACCACTTAAACCCTCCATGCTTAGAAAATTTGACCCGAGTTGGCTCTGTACTTGCCCCCCCCCCCCCCCCCCCCTACACTAAAGCTCTTGCCAAAAACAGAGATCTACAAGCTCACAATGTGTTGCAATGCGACACTGCATCAGCTATTTTCAGTGAACGTTCCCTCCAGAATAGGGATGCTAGTTCAAGTGGTTAGAAGTGGTTTTACAAAATGACACTTTTACAGAGAACGAGCTAAATCTGTGTCGACACAGGGAGGGGGGCATCGGTTCTTGGCATCGGCGGGCTGCACATACATATGCTGAGTACAAGTACTTTAGCCTGGCATCAAGCCAGTCTCAGGATTGGCATCAGTGCACCCTTAAGAGATTTCACATTACAAGTCCTGCATGCCAACTAACCAAGTTGATGTGTCTGGAATTCTGTGACATCTAGGAGTTGAAAGCCGAATCGTTGAGTACCAACAAAATAACTTCTCTGCGTGCACCGCGTAAAGTTTTACCAGAGTTTGTCGTCTAAAGACTCTGTCTAAAGATTCTGATGTTATGAGGTGTATGAGAGGCAACATACATCAAGGCTGGACTGACCGAGACTGACCTAGTGGGGAAATCCACGAGTCTCCAAGCGCCACCCCAGCAAAGTTGCATTTCACCATGCCTTTAGCTATGGCCTTGACAGAGAGAGACACACAACATGTAAATTAAACATGTGCTATTCATTCATATTCTGCATTTAACACATTTTCACCTGGAATGCACATTGCTTGCACCAGGCTGTAAGTGTGAACTGGAATATGCCCTGGGCTTTCGATTGTAAAGCCAAAAAGGGAAATACCTATGCTTTGATGAAATTATTATTTTTGTATTCTATATCCACAGTCAGTGTGGCTGCAGACATCTAAAAAGGGCTGAATTTACTAAGGAACTAACTCAATGTGTCATTCTTACATTTGGCCAGTCGTCCTGTGACATCAGCTCATTTTCATATGACACCAATGACTAACATACACCACATGCAAGTGAACAACACTGTCAAAAAGAGAAGTCAGTGGAAAAACTGTAAAAAAGAAAAAAACATCAAACTTCCACATACTTGATGCAGTTCCAGGGATATAGCTGCAGCCATCTTCCCTCCATACGACTCAGAGAAAATGTAGAAGGGGATATTCTGTAGAGAACAGCCAATCATAATCACATTTATTGCTGCCACAGCTAAATGAAAACAGGAATGTAAAAGAAGAAATCAAGCAGAAAGAGTAATTACTACTTTATGGTGATAAGTATTAAAAGGTTTAGGGTCAACATGCACATAGGAAAAAGAAACCCAGATCAAACAGATAAATGCAGTAGTCTTATTTACACTTTGCGCCGGTGTCGCACACCAAAAATAATCTACGAGCTCGCAACGCGTCACACTGCAACCGTGGGCTTGTAGATCGGCTATTTTCGGTCATGACGCGCGACCAAGTATAACTCAGTTTTGAGTTAAAAGTACATGTATGTGGTTGAGGATCTCAGTGCAGAGGACGGGGAGTGCGGTCGGGCATCGAGTTAAAGTCGTACCTGGAATTCCTTCTTCTCTGTGAAGAAGTGCTTCAGCAGAACCAACATGTCTGAAGCCACTGTGGCCACGTCTTTAGCATAAGCGTCTGGGCTGTCCGTGTAGCTGAAGCCAGTACCCACAGGGTTATCCACAAACAGCACGTTGGCTTCCTGCACCTGAAACCATTGCATGCACACATCATTACTTAAGGCGATTCTTTAAAAAAAAAAATCAATCATAACAGTTTTTGGAAAAAAATCTAAAGAAAATGTTTTCAAGATTTTTCAAAAATAGCAGATCTACAAGCTCATAGCGCGGCACTCGGTGCCGCACTATGAGCTTGTATATCTGCTATTTTTGAATAGCCAAAGACATCTAAAGTGACACATATGCGTTCCAGGTATCAATGGATTAATGAAGTTATTGTGCCAAGAAACCTAGTCATTTGAGACTATACTGTGCATTTCAGGCAGTATCCCTGGGGAGAGTAATTTGAGACCTTATGTATTCACAGCAGTATCACGCTGAGGATTTTTTTTGTGTCCAGTTTTATCATTTTGCTGAGCTGTCTCTAATACCATATGAACAAGTGTACAAGATCAAGTTCATTTGGAAGAGAAATTCAAACCTCTCAGGATACTTATGATAGTAGGGTAGAATGCATTGAACCCATCAATGCTAAGTTGCTGATTTTCTCCCTAAAATTTCTGTTATAATCTCGCTAGTCATTGGTTGTACAACGTGGCTGTAAAACAGTTAACCAATGAAAGTCATCTTACCCAGCTTGTTTTTCTGGCTTGTTGGTCTCTGTCCAGAGGTCCGATCTCCTCAAAGTTTCCAAAGCCACTACCTGAACCTCCTGGGCCACCCTGAGAACAACACAAAGCTTACCCCATTAAGACAGGGGTCTACAACTGCTATTTTCGGCTAAAGTTCTCCTCAGAATAGGGATGCTTGGTTGAAGTGGTTAATGTAAAAATCACAAAAAGATTTGGTGGACCCCCTGTAGTAACTCTGAGGACCCCCTAGGAGTCCCGGACCCCCTGTTGAAGACCTCTGCATTAAGACATGAGGCCCATTCTACATATGCCTTCTAAATCAGTAGTTCACAAACGCGTTCGTGCCAAGGACGCCCCAAAATGATATGCATTTGGCCGCGGACCCCCCGCCCCATCTGAAAATGTTTTGTGCCAGAGACCCCTAGAAGGGAAGATTTGTGTAAAAAAAAAAAGAATAGCAGATGTAGAAGCTCGCAGCACGGCACGAAGTTCAACATTAACACAACAATACTTTTCCCAATGACGTTTGTTGGTTATTTCTTAATCATTATTAATCTTGGGAAAGTCAGATTAGGCCAATGCGTTTCTTTTTCCAATTTACATGGTTAAGTACAAGTTGCCAAGTAGCCTCTCATTGACGTGTGTGTGTGTGCGTGTGCGTGTGCGTGCGTGCCAAACCTAATTTGCTGCGTTTTCTTAACCTAATTTCCTCACAGCAGACACTTTGATGTCATGGATGATTGAATGCAGTTAAGGTAATAACATTAACTCCAAGTACGCGTTTAAATTAGGTGTGGTTAAGTGTCACACGTGTGGCCCGTGTCTCACACACACACGTGGTCCAGCGGAGGCCGCACAAAAAGTGCCCACACTGGAAGAGCTGGCCAAGCTGGACAGCTCCAACTCTGACAGAGCTGAGATGTCTCTCTTTACAGGGTGGTGTCCCCTCACTGCATGCCAAACTGGGAAGCCATTCAGTAAAAAAGAGATGGGGGGGGGGCACTGGGCTGCCCAGTGACCTCCTCCCACCGCCTGGCACAGGAGGATCCGGTGACATCACTGTCAGTCAGGCCTGAATGCGACAGATTGTGAAGAGAGCCACATCTGTAGTAAGGACCAGGGGTGTAATGCTCACTGGAAGGCCTTGCACGGCGTGCAGGAACCTATTTGACCAGGAGCACGCGCAGGCACGCGCATAGATTTAAAACTACTTTAAAATTCACACTTCAACAAAGTTTACTAAGGCTCCCGACTCACGCCAGGTACATTAACATAGGAATTAGCCTAGATATATATCAATTGTCCATTGTGTGACCTATAGTGTAGGTGTTAAGCGACGTGCGCATCACGTCATTAAAATGCAGTGCAAGCACATCCCAAATGAGCACAGCAACACTGACTTGTAAGGAGTAAGGACACAAAATGGTTTGGAGAGCCAGGCCACACAAATAAAACGCCTAAATGAAATAAACCCTGCAAAAATATCATTGGATTTTACCCCTTTATGAGATATCAAAATGTCTGCTGTGGTCTATAAATAGATTCCCCCCCCCCAGCCTCCTTTATTTAGATCACCAGCCCAGAGTGGTTTGTTTACCTGCAGCCACATCACCAGAGGCAGCTCCTGGTATGGTGCATTCTGGCTGTCTGCATAGTACAGCCACCAGAACATGTTGGCCGCATCTCGCACCTGCACGTAACCCCACACTTCTTTGTTTGTCAAGGGACTCGACCGACCTGTGGAAAATAATGTAGTTCAATTATAGTACATATTAATTAGCCAATTAACCATTTCCAGTCCTGATAATTAAAATGGCAAATTCTAGTATTTGGGAAGGATGGCTATGACTTGGCCTGGGATCAAGACAATCATAGATGTATTTGATTGATTTTTACATTTGCAAATCATAGATATGCAAATGTCAAAATAGATACAATACATCTATGATAGTCTTGATAAATAGATACAATACATCCATGATAGTCTTGATAAATATATACAATACATCTATGATAGTCTTGATAAATAGATACAATACATCCATGATAGTCTTGATAAATATATACAATACATCTATGATAGTCTTGATAAATAGATACAATACATCCATGATAGTCTTGATAAATAGATAAAATACATCTGATAGTCTTGATAAAGAGAAAATACATCTGATTGATAGTCTTGATAAATAGATAAAATACATCTATGATAGTCTTGATAAATAGATAAAATACATCTATGATAGTCTTGATAAATAGATAAAATACAAATATGATAGATAGTTGATCCAAGGCTAGCTAAGATGACTATGATCCAGTTTGTGACTTCCACTTTCACATTGAATAGAACGTACACCATAACATAACACATGTAGCTAGCCTCTACAGTCTACATGCATATCATACGTCCTTAAATGACTTTTGGCCAAACAAACAAACTTAGTTACCCGCATTGAGGACCAGGGCGAGAAGCAACACGACGCAACGGAGTGATGTTTTCAGCTGTCCCATTGTTATAGAGTTGTCTGTGGGACGGGATGGTCTCACTGCCTTTCTATTCTACCAGATGATCATGTGACCAAGTGATCAGCTGACTGGAGACTCACAGCTGCTTGCTTGCTGCGCACGATGATTTCCAAACAAGCCTCAGACAGTGGCAGACCTGTCAACCCTTCTGTTCTCACCAGGAGAATCCTGTTATTTGACCCTAGCTGTAGAATACAACTCTCGTAGACCTATTTATGATTCTGACGTTTTCAATCTACGAGAGTTGTAGGGTTCACCCCCCCTGGACACAGGGACTTTCAGCACTATACCCCGTAGACACTCCAAACATGTACAAATTGAAAATAAATGTGCTTACCCCCACGCCCCAAATGTTAACTCTCGCTACGGGGTAGTAGTTTAATGTAATAATCCATATCTTTCAATAAAGAAGTGTTTTAATGCGGTCTTTGGCCGAACGCCATTTTTTCACCCTCGTTTACTTCCTGTTTACATTGAGTGTAATTCCGGGTTTCACCAGATGGGCGCGTCACTACCTCCCATTGGGAACTTCCGACATAATCGGCCACAGACGGCATTGAAACACTTACTTCATTGAAAGATATGGATTATTACATTAAACTACTACCCCGTAGCAAGAGTTAACATTCGGGGCGTGGGGGTAAGCACCTTTATTTTCAATTTGTACATGTTTGGAGTGTCTACGGGGTATAGTGCTGAAAGTCCCTGTGTCCATGGGGGGTGAACCCTACAACTCTCGTAGATTGAAAACGTCAGAATCATAAATACGTCTACGAGAGTTGTATTCTACAGCTAATTTGACCCCATCTCCTGGATGTCTCCTGTTCTTCCATTTCTCCTGTTCTTATCCTGTTTTGGGGGGTTCCACCCTTTATGTGTGGCTCCAATCCTCACTGATATGCAGCCACGGCCATTCATGTTAATTTGATATGCAAATCACAATGGCAGTGTTTGATTGTTCTTTGTGTTGGAAGGTAGTCCGGTAATTAAAGTAAAAAAATCCACTTAGGTTGGACCAAATTGTATTATTTTGTTTCTCAACTGACTTTGACTGGAAATTAGGTCTACTAGCCAGGATAAAAAATCTACCCTGATCTGCTCACTGCTAGTACCCCAAATGTGCCTTAATCCAAGATGGCCGCCACCACAGGTACCGTATGCCACAAATATGCATATCTTCCAAACTATTAGGGCTATAAATGCAAACAAAGTGTCTAATCATATGATTTTCAGACCAAGGAGTTCATTTATTATGGTATTATTTGTCCATATGAGACAAAGTGTCTAATCCTATGTTTTTCAGGTCAAGGAGTTCATTTATTATGGTATTATTTGTCCATATGTGACCTATTTGCAGATAATTGCAATCATACTATAAATTCTGTGCAATATTATATTATTCTAGTTCATTCATTATCTGGCTGCTTCAGGACATAACAACTACACAAAGTCCCTTGTCTTGTACTTAAACAAGATGGAGAAGCTTCAGGATACTCATCCACATGTATACAGCAAGTTTGTTGATGGCCTCTTTGTCCTGAGAAGAAGCGAGAACTACTGGGCAGGTATATACAGTGACCTGTATATTGAACAAGTTCTCATGAGGAACATTAAGGCGGGCCCAAACAGGGCCATGAGAGAAGTGACCGGCCTTCAAGACATCAAGGAAGCAGTGGTCCACAAGGACAGGGCAGCTGCTAGGATGACCAGAGATGCCAAGGATGTGCAGATCATCCTGAACTACTTCTCTGAACGAAAACCTTTCTCCCAGGATTCGAGGGAACTGCATAGTCTGTCATCTGGAGTCGTAGCTGACAAGTCTGTGAATGTAGAAAGAGCAGAGTCAGTTGGTCATGCCATACTGAAATCTATGCAGGGCAAATCGGTAGCAGAGCACACGTTCCGCAAGAGAGATCAGGTCACCACACTTGCTGCCTCAACTTACATTGCCATTGAAGGAGAACGCCTGGAGATCGACCCGAAACAGTTGTTCCAGCGTCTTGTTGTGGCAGGACTGTTGACACAAGAACCTTGTTCACATACGAGTTGTCAGCTTACCCCACAGCTTGACAACAGTCTCCTGATGCGTCCGCCAGACAAGGCCAGTCTCCAGACAGGCCTGGTGAAGAAGGTACCATCCTGTGTAGTAAGTCAATGTCCAGATGATTTCGTGTACGTCCTTGATGGTGGTGCACTCTTGCAACGGCTGCCATGGCCCAACCAGACAACATATGCCAATCTATCCAGTTTGTATGTGCAGTATGTACATCGCCACTACAGACATGCTGTTGTCGTATTTGATTGTTATGGAAGTGGTCCCTCTACCAAGGATGAAGCACACCAGAGACGTTTCAGGTCAAACAACATCGGAGCAGAAGTTGACTTCAAGCCAGAAATGCAGCTGACCATGAAGAAGAAGGCATTCCTCGCAAACCCCAGGAATAAGCAGAAGTTCCTGTACTTCATTGGCAGTGAGCTGGAGAAAGCTGGAGTTGAACTCTACCACAGTGCTGGTGATGCTGACTACGACATTGTGTCAACAGCATGTACCATGGCCAAGAGGAGATCAGTGGCAGTGGTTGGGGACGACACCGACCTGCTGGTCCTGCTGCTGCACCATCTCAGTCCCAGCCATCATGTCATCTTCCTACAGACAGCCAGCAAGATCCTCAACATCCGGATCCTACAAGATAATCTAGCCCCTAACCTTACTGCATCATTACTCTTCCTACATGCCATCACAGGGTGTGATACGACGTCAAGGCCGTACAGCATAGGGAAGGTCATGGCAATGAGCAAATGCCATCAGCTCAAGGACCCTGCCAGCTTATTCATGAAGCCAAATCAAAGCCACGATGATGTCAACAAGCATGGCCAGGCCGCTCTAGAAGTCCTGTACAACTGTAAGCCTGGGAATAGCCTTGACTTTGAAAGAGCAGCCAGGTTCAGTAGCAAGGTGGCGTCCAGGTTGGTTTATCTGCCTCCTGAATCTCTCCCACCTACTTGCGATGCAGCCAAGTACCATAGTTACCGAGTGTACCACCAGGTACAAACCTGGCTAGGCAATATTCTTGATCCAACCAAGTGGGGATGGTTGCTCCACAAAGGCCAACATGTGGAGAATCTCAAGCCAGTGAGGATGCAGAGGGATGCTTTACCAGCAGCCTTGCTGAAGCTAGTCAAATGCAACTGCCACAGCAAATGCGACAAAAACACCTGTTCCTGTCGCAAGAATGGACTGCTGTGCACCCTGGCTTGTGGTCAGTGTAAGGGAATCACCTGCACCAATGTTGAAGTGAACAGTGAAGAGCTTCTAGATGATTAGACTGTCTGGGTGTTGAAATCACCTGCACCAATGATGCAGTGAAGGTTCTACATATCTCTCTACATGTCTCTACATGATGTGGTTAAATTAAGTTGGAGTAGATTATAGGTATTTTGAGTTTTCTAGATGATTTAAGTTATGTGTAATGCAATCAGGAGGTCACAGTCAAGCTTTGAAAACACCTGTGCCTTTCAATGTGCCTTTTATTTTCTTTGTTTTACTTACTGCATTTAGTTTTGTGATTTCACCTGTAAATGGCAATACAATTTAAGTTAAGTTACCAAAAAATTATTAAAAATACTTCTAATCAATTCCCTGACCTCAAAAACATATGATTAGACACTTTGTTTACATTCATAGCTCTATTAGTTTGGAAGATATGCCAATTTTTGGAATTAAATACTCACAATGGTGGCCATCTTGGATTTAGGGTATTAGCAGTGAGCAGATCAGGGTAGATTTTTTATCCTGGCTAGTAGACCTAATTTCCAGTCAAAATTAGTTGAGAAACAAAATAATACAATTTGGTCCAACCTCTGCCCTTTAATTACTGGACTAAGGTGTGAGTGGTCTCTTCTCTCTCTCTCTCTCTCTCTCTCTCTCTCTCTCTCTCTCTCACACACACACACACACACACACACACACACACACACACACACACACACACCAAAAAACTCTCTCTAGAATGGGAATGTTACTCTTTTACTGTCGCTTTATGTCTGGATAAACTCCAGTCCAATGCAATTTTAAAGAGATAGTAATTTTTAAGTAATTAGGCTAGTGGTTATTATTACATATGGCTCTTTTATTGCTACTTTAAACGTTTTAATGGATCCTATATAAGTAAAGGCTGATCAAAGTGTCAAAATCCACCAGAATACTGGAAATTACATCTACTCTGTTAAAAGGGACCCCCAGACCCCCCGCTTGGGGGCGTGGTCACCATGGAAAAAATCTCCTATCTGACGGTCTGAGGTTGGCAGGTATGTACAGTGGTGGTGGGAAAAGTACTCAAATGTTTTACTTAAGTATAAGTATCAATACTGCAATGTAGAAATACTCTGTTACAGGTACAAATCCGGAATTCAAACTTTACTCGAGTAAAAGTATTGGCATCAAAATGTACTTAAAGTTCAAAAAGTAAAAGAAAGTACTAAAATATTTGAAAATAGCAGATTTACAAGCTCACAATGTGTCACGATGCGAGGCGTTGTGAGCTTGTAGAGCTGCTATTTGATGCGTTTTCAAAAAGCCTATGTATAAAATAGGCCTAAAGTGGTTAATGTATGTTTCATAATATCATAATTTATATCTGAAAAACTGATATTCGGCGAAGAGATTTGAAAATGTTCGATGTGCAAGACGGGTGAAAATGTTTCTTACATCGCACCTATGTGTCTTGTCTTATTCTAGAACTCAGTTGGCAGCCATTCACTACAACGAGAACTGCAAGCAGTGATGGTGAGCTCAGATGGCACATCCTGTACCCACGGTACAAGCAGGGGGGCTACACAGTGCAACCCTTGAAGACAAATCCCACATTTAGTACGTTTTTGTATTTTCATAGTGGCAAAACTAGCAACCCCTCATTATATTAGATATTGCACATTTTCACATTATTTTTCTCCTACTGCAGAATACAGTGAAAAGCTGCAGGATCTGGTTTTCAATGATCTGCTGGACCAGCCTGAGTCCTACCAGGACCTCCTCAGGCAGATACCGGTTCCTGATCACCTTTGTACCCAGTTCTACCAACCAGACAAACAAGAGGCTGTGGCTCGACACTCATCACGCTTCTTTCTTTCAAATGGCTAAGGTGCAAATGATACATTTTGGATAAAAAGTTTAAAGCTCTATATTGTGATAGTGTTTGTTCAACAGGGGTCTCTCCGTCTTTCCAGCTAGTTTAGTTTAGTTTGATCCACATCAACAATTACACAAAACATACCACACTATAATCCAATGGTTCATGTTGATTTTAGCAGCTGTGAGTCTCCAGTCAGCTCTTTAGTATGAAGTACATTTTCAGGTGGGATACAAATTTCATCAATCAGGAGAGAAACCCCATTTATCAGCTTCAATTTTATAGTGTAGTTCTTTCAGATTGGATGAAATTGTTATCCCGACCTGAAAAACTATTTAAAGACCTGGTGATAAGGAGACTTTCCTTTCAATACATTATTCGTTTGAAATTCACAACAATAAAATATCAATGCACAATTTAAAGTGCGGGGTGCGTAATTATTGTGAATCCAATTTGAATAGTACTGCTTAATGACTACGCCACCTTTTGTAAAGAGGAAGGTCCCCTATATACACACACTTTCTCCTTCTAGGCTTTCACAGGTTCGGGTCAATATTGGTAAGTTTAGAATACTTTGGTTTGAGAACAACGCTCTTGAAAAATCAGATGAGGAACTCAATTTATTAGGTCCCTAATACAGTGGCATCTTCGCCTTAAAACCATTCAAAATAAATACTATACTAATAAAAAAATACCTAAACTAAAACGCAGCAATTTACACAACTATAAAATCAATGATAACGTTGTGCAAAATACACAAGGTTCACTTTATCAAGGGGTTTTGCAACAAATACTTCAAAAGTAAAGTGCGGTGCCAATAAAGTGCTTAGATACTCAACACGGTTTGTTCAAGGGGTTATGCTGCATGTCAATATATGGGGGTGTATGGGAAGAGGGTTTAGGCCAGCCTTCTTTCTTCTTTTTCTCCATCTGCAATTATAGAAACTTGGACCAGTTCATCTGTGCATTTACAGTTTATAGCGTTGTTTTCAGGCAGTGGTTATACAAGGATTAAACGTTGCGTTGTTCGAATACTCACTCGCCAGCCAGGCTTTTACACCTGGCGCTGAGTTAGTTGCGTCTGCAACGTTTATCACCACTTCTCCGTCTCCTCGCTCCTTTTATGGTCTGGTCTCACTTGTCTCATATGGTCATCTCCTTTTATGGTCTGGTCTCGCTCGTCTCTTCCTCCCCTTCGGTACAATCACTTCTACTATTTATTTTCCTCGGAGTAGGCACACCTCGGCTTCCAAATGCTCCTTGGTGGCTGGTGTGTCTACACTCACTTCTTCTCCACCCTTGCTCCGTGGTTCTAGCACAACCTTCCCCTCTGCTGTCCTTCTCCTTCTGACAGGTCTTGCGTTCTCTCTTGGTGCTCTGCTCCTCTTTCAAAATGGTCCCGCCTCCACCTTTATACCTGCTAAACCACACCTCTCGCCTCTTTCATTTGTCCTCGGTGACCCTTGGGCGTGACCTCGTGATCACCTAGAGCCAGTTAGAGTTCAAGGGCAGATGGACTAAGGGACCGGGGGGAAAACATTGTACATACATGGCAGTGCAAATAATGTTGTACAGAAAATATTTAAGATGATGGCGTTAAGTGGGGAATAATTATACATTAAGCATCAATAAAATAAATATAAAAAAAATAAGAAAACCTTGTCACATAATTATACAATAACGTTGAAGACCCCTGGCCCTGCCCTGGTGCTTCTTTCGGGCTTGTTTTCCTAGAGCTGGTTGCTTATTTATCTCACAAAATCTGGCAACACACATGCCGCTGTTTAGATGCCTCAATAAAATTATACAGTGTGCTAAAAAAAATCCTATCTAAAAAGAACTGATTGGATAAAAACCTGTGATATGTCTTCTTTTATATTCCTGAACCAATTATCTGACAAAGGACACAATCGTTCACAAATAGTGTTTGTTCACAAGCTGGTCCAGCTGGCTACCATAGACTTCAATGTATTTCACCAAACTTCCGGTTCCAGTTTTGGCTCCTATGCGCAGCAATGACGTCTGCCCGTGACCCTACCGCGATATATGTAAGTGCACGGTGTTTGGGAAGCCTCGTTTTCTTTGGTACAGGACGGGGGCCACCTATGAGAATCACGTGAACAGCAGTGGTATCATTTGAATGGTTCAGGCATAAAGGGGGCGGAGCATTATAAAAGACGTTAGCGGAATATTCTCAGGTCTTTCCGTTCAACTTTCAGCTCAAGCAGCTCAGTCATGTCTGTAGACCGTGGTGGAGACATCCCTGAAGGCGGACACGACGCCGACAGCCAGAAGCCGGTCGAGATCCAGGAAAAGCCCCAAAAAGAAGAGAAAGAGGACGAAGAAGAAGAATGAGAAAATCCTTGAAGGCGGACACGAAGACATTCACACACAGTCATTTCTTGCGAAGGGTTTACAAAGTGCTAGAAAGGATTCGGAAAGCTCACTCAAAATCACAGGCGTGTCTAGGCCAGTACTAACTTCTGGTACTACTTATCCTGATATTACGATGGGGACGCCAATAAAGCAGGATAAACGGGTATGAACTATGAATTGAGTAGCCTACAAAAGGACCCCAATTGAAAAAAGCCATAGGCTTTTCTGGGTTTTAATCTGATTTAGTTGTTCGGGTATTTGAACTGTACTTTCATGTGCTTATTTTCTGCAAGGAAAAGGCGGATGAGCCTGAAGAAAAGGCCCACGTGGTGGCGGAGACGGTAGAAGAACCGGCCAAGGAAAACGTGCCCTCCCCAACAACCCCTTAAGTCATGGTTATTGATCTTAACTGTGAGTAGTTAATACACAACAGCTACATTCATTATTAAACAGTGTTATTATTGTGTAGTTTTGTAATCGCTGGAATGCGACCACACACTGTATCTGCAGAGAAGGAAAAAGTCCTCTTTGTTTTTGTTGTGATCAACAGTTGTTTGTATTAAAAACATTTAACTAAAGAGGTTTATTTATTTAAGTTTTCACCAACCTGGGTTGCATACAGGAAACATGTGATTGTGAAAGGTGAGCCATTTAATTAATCTAACCAAATTAAACGGCTCACCCAGATATAATGAACACGATCAAACGCAAATGTTTGCTTTGTGTGGTATAACTGGTCAGGGACATGGGTCATAGAAGATGGTATCATCTTGGAATAGTAGCAATAATTTGCAGTCAGTGGACTGACTAGATTATACTGTATACATTTTTCATTGATGTAAAGTGGGCATAGAACTATTAATTCCAATGCAGATCTACAAGCTCGCAACGCGTTGCGAGCTTGTAGATCTGCTATTTTCAAACATTTTAGTACTTTTACTTTTGGTACTTTAAGTACATTTGGATGCCAATACTTTTGCACTTTTACTTGTAACAGAGTACTTCTACATTGCAGTATTGATACTTTTACTTAAGTAAAACATTTGAGTACTTTTTCCACCACTGCTTAATCCCTAGTCTATATTTTAGCGAGACAAATAGATAAAACAAGCGGGAAGACGCAGAAACAAAGACAGTGTCATTAGACACCTTCCTCTGTGGGTCACATAAGTAGTGGCACCAATCATGTGCTGGGAGTAACACCTCATTTGCATTACGGGTGCAAATACACACTCACTGACATGGAAGGAAGTGGCTTATAGTGGTTCTCAACCAGTGGTTCGGGGACCACCAGTGGTCCTTGGGGGGAGGGACAAAATGTTCCTATTTTGTCTCTATTTTATTTAAACTATCTTGAGTTGACTCTTTCCCTTTCTCCACAGGTAAAATAACCAGAATTTGATAATCACATTTCACAGGTAGAGGTAAGTTCTGTAACAGTTTCAAAAAATCAAAATAGAATGTTCTCAATACCTTACATTACAACTTGATGTTATGACAATAAAATAAAACAATGTTACATTTCAATCAGGTTAGAGATCAATTCAAAAACGTGTTGTATCAAACTAATTATGTGACACTGTAACTCAGTCCTTTTTCAGTTCAGTTCGTGTTTTAAATCCCCCCAAAAAAAGGTTATGGTACTTTTCAAGTTGTCTCAATCCAATGGCACTTTGACTCAGTTCTTGAGCCTTAACTCAGTTCAGTCCAAAAAAAATAAAAATAAAAATTATACTCCAACACTACTACCGCTCTGGCAGTGAGTTACACAGTGGATTTGTAGATTGGTGTTATTACAGCAACTTTCCATTGAGGAGGAACAGTGCATTGTCTGATGGACAGATTTATTTGTTTTTAAAAAGTTTGTATCGAGCCCATAGGCATCCTTGGCTTTGGATTCTTTCAGTGATCTGATAATGTTTGCCACCTCGGTTTCCGTAATTACTTCCAGATTAAAGATGGGGAGGTCTTTTTGGACAGGGCGGGGAACTTTGAGGGATTAAACATTTGTGTTATTTCTTTAACAGAGTTTAGAAAAAACATAATTATGTTACTAGCAAGGGTTTGGGGATCTTTCACCAGGGCGTTGTCTATTTTTTGTCAGTTTGTTAATGCACTCCCAGTCTTTCTTACCATTTCCTTTAGCACTCTCTATGATATAGATATACAATTTAGCTTAGCCTTCCTTAGGAATTGGGTGACTTGGTTTCGTACATGGGCAAATTTCTGCCTGTCAGTTGTTAATTTAAACCAGACTTTAATGACTGTTTAAGCAGTACATCTCTTTTTTTCATGAGAGCACTACGAGTTTCATCAACCCAGGGTAGGGTGGTTTTTTGCCCTTTCCTATGTCTCCCTCTCCTGGTGAAAGATTCCATCACACTTTGTATTTTGGACAATAAAACATTGCATCCAACTTCAATATCATCACCACATCTGTAGATGTCATCCCACTCGACCCTTTTTAGGGCAACCTAGAGTTTTCTGGCGAAAAATATTATGTTATGGTCTGACAGACCATAACACATCTTGGTGATTCTTTCCACTTTGTTGGAAAACAGTAAATCTATTCTAGTTGCTGAGTGGCTAGTGATCCTCGTAGGCTGCTCTATCATTTGAGTGAGATTGTAGTAATCTGTTATTTGTTTGAGATTTTTCCTAATCTTCTTGTCATCCCAATTAACATTTATGTCACCTATCAAAATTACCTCCTTGTTAAAGTCGCAGGCTGTCAGAATAGATTTTAGTTGCTCATAGACTTCTACCTTGGCTGATGGTTGGCGGTATAAACAGATTAGGGTAAAAGACATCTCGGCTGAGAGTGTGATTTTCCACACCGACACACTCTGCCTTGATCTCATTAGGCCATACAATCTGTCTACACTCCAAGCTGCTTTTTACATAAAGTAGGGCCCCCCGACCCTTCCCTGTTGTACCTCTGTCCCGTCGGAAGACATTGTACCCGGGCATTCTTACTAGAGCATCTGGGGATGATTGGTTCAACCAAGTTTCCGTCAGTCCCAAACAGTCAATGTTCGAATTTACAAGCAGGTTTTCAATTTCACTTTTTTTGTTACATACTAAACATACTACGAATGTTTAGGTGGCCGCAAAACAGCCCTTTTGGTTTGCACCGGTCCCACACAGTTTTAGCTTGATTTAGTGTCTGAAAAATATTGGTAGATATGTGCTTTTTAAATACCGGGTTCCTGTATTTTACCTTGGTGGGAGGTTTCGACGTGGGGGGAGGGGGGGTTGGGGCTTGGGGTGTTATGCCTTGGTCCCGGGGGGATGGGGGTGATGTAGGCCCGGTGTCCAGCGGCCCAGCTCCGCAGCAGAGACTTCTGGGCTCGATGGTCCCAGTCCCTGGTGGCGCAGTGTGGCCGCCGGTAGATAGCTCCACTCCGGGGCAGTGTAGGCCGTCTCGGGGTGATGTAAGCCCGGTGTCCAGCGGCCCAGCTCCGCAGCAGAGACTTCTGGACTCGATGGTGGTCCCGCTGTCCTGCCCCGTACTTCCAGATATGGTGGTGGTTCCGTACTCACGGGGCAGCGGTGGATGGTGGTCCAGAACCGGTGGTGATCTGCCATTATCCAGTGGTCTGGCTCCGACCCAGACACTTCCAGACATGGTGGTGGTGGTGGACTTGTTGTCTCGCCCCGTACTTCCAGACATGGTGGTGGTTCTGTACTCACGGGGCGGCATAGGTCTTGCTGGGTCGATCCCAAGTAGCCTCCCAGTGTTCGTGGGCCTCCTAGCTCGCCATCTTGCATCTCCAAGAAATATCTTCTCTGTTTTCCAACAGGGACAAAAAACCTGACCTGTACAACAGGTCATAAAGAAAATAAATCACTATCAATGACTCAGATCGACAACAAAGGGCTTCAGCTACTGTGGGCCAATTAACACTAGCTGCAGTGGACAACTAGACCCAAATTGATGACTGATTTCTGCCAGCTGGCTGCCCAGCTAAGCTGCCTTGATCAAACAATTCGTTTTTTCCATGAATTAATCTTTACATTTGACCATACAATGTACACAATTCACAGTTACTCTTAAAAAAAGAAGAAGAAAAAAATGTTTCCATTTAAAAAAGGTGCAAGTACAAATATTTAGCAGTGACAAATGAATTTGTTTTTAACTCACCTAATCACTTGGTCTGCAAACACAAGCACACAGGCAGGCATCAGGCTTTCGTCCCGGCTCCTGCAAACCCGTTCCAGGCGGCTGGCCCTTCCTCCACCGACCGGCCCCTGGACTATCGTAAGCGCGAGTGATGCCTTGATGGGAGGCTTCACTTGTGCTCCTCTGCCAAACATCCCCAGCGGGGATCAACATTTGAGCCTTAACTCACTTCAGTCCAAAACAAATAATATATATATATATATATATATCAAATCAAAATTATACTCCAACACAACTACCGCTCTGGCAGTGAGTTACACAGTGGTCTGACCGTGCAAAGTGGACCCTTGCACTGGCATGTAGATGTTCCTTGAATCAGTGTTCGTGGGCCTCCTAGCTCGCCATCTTTGCATCTCCAAGAAATCTCTGTTTTCCAACAGGGACAAAAAACCTGACCTGTACAACAGGTCATAAAGAAAATAAATCACTATAGAACAACAACAAAGGGCATCAGGTACTGTGGGCCTTCAGGTACTGTGGGACTGATTGCTGCCAGCTGGCTGCCCAGCTAAGCTGCCTTGATCAAACAATTCGTTTTTTCCCTGAATTAATCTTTACATTTGACCATAAAATGTACACAATACACAGTTACTCTTAAAAAAAGACCCAAAATGTTTCAATTTAAAAAAGGTGCAAGTACAAATATTTAGCAGTGACAAATGAATTTGTTTTTAATCTGATTTAGTTGACCGTGTATTTGAACTGTACTTTCATGTGCTTTTCTGCAAGGCGTTAGGAGGAAGAACCGCCCAAGGAAGAAGAGCACAGGCCAAAAACGATGACGAATGGTTCGAGGCGAAGCGTAAAGCAGGAGAGGCCCGAGTCCTCTATGATCAGGCCCGTGAACAGGTATGAACTATGAATTGAGTAGCATACAAAAGGACCAATTGTTTTAATCTGTTCAATCTTTAGTTGACCGTGTATTTGAACTGTACTTTCATGTGCTTATTTTCTGCAAGGAGAGAGCTGCCCATAGCAAACTGACCCCGGAACAAAAGGAGAGGGCGAACGCTATAAGTCCGTGTCACGTCTGCAGGTTTCTCTACACGTGTATAGACATTGAAATCTCTATCATGGCGTACCCCGGTGAGAACTATTCCAGCGATCATTCCAGCAATCATTCCAGCAGCAGTGAGACGAAGTCAGATTCTGAAGAGCAGAGCGATGATTCCAACGATGGTTCCAGCAATGATTCCAGCAGCAGCATCGCCTATTATCCGGAGCAAGCGTCTGAAGTTAAGGTTAAGGTTGTGAAGGATCACCGTCAGCCCAAAAAACAACGCAAGCCGTGGGACAACTCTCGCAGTAAAAGTGGCACTCCGAAGGGTAAAAAATATCGCTATGGTGGCCATAGCCCGCCCTATCAGTCCAGCATCGCATCAAACAAGTGGTTCAAGGAGTCTGGACGCGACAAGGCCAAAAGATTAAAGAAGATAAAAGAGGACCGCATAAAGCTGGCTTCAATTCAGGCGTGGGACAACTCTATCAGTAGCGGTGACAAATACCCGGCCCATCAGCCCAGCATCCAGAAGAAGAACAAGAAGAAGAGGAAGAGGAAGAGGTGGTGGAAGAATAAGAAGGATTTCGATTTCGATTTCGATTCAGGTGCCACGAGCGGGGATGATTCGTCCCCGGAATAGCACGCATAGTCCCAGATGGCGACCAAGAGTAGCAGCGACGAGAGTAGCAACGATGACAGTAGCAAGGACGAACCAGTGCACCAGTGAGAAGAACGCCTGTAACTTAAGACTTTCTGCCTGCCTTAAATTAGGCATGTTACTTTTTGCCATGTTAACTTGACTGAATGTGACAAGACTTTCTCTGCCTGCCTAAATTAGGCATGTTTAGTTAATAGTTAAATGAAGATTTAACTATCTCATCAATCCTGCCTGAGGAGGAGCATGATGACCCTGAGGCCGCTAAAGCTAAGAAGAAAAGCGCCGGGTTCTGGAACCGGGTCAAGAAACGCAGTAGGGGCGATATTCAGCCATCCGCTACCGACTCTACCGGCTCCAACTCCCTCTTTACAAAGCGTTGGTTCAAGGAGGATGGACGCGAGAAGGCCGCTAAGATAAAGAAAAGAGATGAGGAGGATCGCGGGGCTGCAGCGGCACGACCACAGTGGGTGTCCAACTTGTGGAACCGGGGCAAGAAACGCAGTAGGGGCGATATCCAACCATCCGCTACCGACTCTACCAACTCCAACTCCCTCTTTCCAAAGCGTTGGTTCCAGATGTTCGGACGCGACAGGGCCGCTGATATTAAAAAGAAAAAGCAGGAAGACGAGTCTTCAGCGCGAAAACCGGAGTGGGGAAACACCGCATCGTCTTCCTCCACCAGCTCCATGTTGCCTCAGCCACGCATCACACCATCTAAGTGGTTCCAAAAGCTTGGAAGCGTCAGGGCAAAAATTAAACAAAGAGCGGAGGAGAAGCAGAAGCACCAGGAAGGCCTGGCAACTAAGAAGAAGAAGAAGAAGAAGAACAAGAAGCTGCCTGGCGTTCTGGAAGTGGACCCGGGCGATGGTGGTCCAACTTCTCCCCCGTCGGCCTCATCGGGCGAGAGTAGCGGCGACGAAATGTAACCCCACCGGCACCGACAAAGAAGAGCAAAAGTGAGAAGAACGCCGCTTCAGTGTGACTTAAGACTTTCTTGCCTGCCTTTAATTAGGCATGTTTTTATGTAAACTTTATATTTGTTATTAAAAACAATTTAACGGAAGAGAGAGATTTCTTTGTATTGAAAACTGTCACCACCCTGGGTGAAAACAGGGATATTTACTGCAAAAGTTAGTGAATGCATATATCTTGAGTATTATGAGTGTCTGCTCTTCCACAAACAAGTGGGGACCATCTTTTGAAAGAGATGTAATGGATATGTTTGTTTCCCATAATTATTATAAATATGCTGACTAATAAGTGGCAATGATTATTTTTGCCTATAATTATCATAATATGTATGTAGGAGTTTCAACCATACTCAATGTGTAGCTCCATAAAGAACCTCTCACTCCGCTATACAGCTCCGAGATGAGGTTCTATGTCGTTACTAGGGCATTAACGAATAGTGATTTATGGTATTCGAATTATTCGACCCAAAAGTATTCGAATAGTCGATTATTCGGTTTGATTTTTTTTTTTTTTTCAATGGCATTGATGACTCGACTCAAGGAATGCGAGTTGACGTCACACCAGAGCTCACAGCTGCATGTCTGCTCTAGAAAAGCCACTAAAAAAAAAAACTTTTTCTTTTTTTTTTTTTTCGAATAATCGAATAGTGGTTTGATAGTCGAATAGTCGGTTTGCTATTCGAATATTCGAATATTCGACTATTCTGTGAATGCCCTAGTCGTTACCTTCCAGAATCGGGTGGACGTCCGCCAAGGCTCCGCTGTTTACCCTTTTGCATACGTCGTATCCCAAAACTAATGGTAGATTCCAAGCCGCACGGATGTTCAAAGTTTGGTTCGGCGCATAACATTTTAGGAACGGAGCGAAACTACCCGTTTAAATCGCTTATTTAGTCAGCCTGTGGCCATGTTTCCCATTCAAACCGGAAAACCCCCCTACGTCCGCTGCCAGTACTGCTCCCGGTTTGGCTACAATGGGAAACATGGCCACAGGCTGACTAAATAAGCGATTTAAACGGGTAGTTTCGCTCCGTTCCTACAATTTTATGCGCCGAACCAAACTTTAAACATCCGTGCGGCTTGGAATCTACCATTAGTTTTGGGATACGACGTATACAAAAGGGTAAACAGCGGAGCCTTGGCGGACGTCCACCCGATTCTGGAAGGTAACGACATAGAACCTCATCTCGGAGCTGTATAGCGGAGTGAGAGGTTCTTTATGGAGCTACTCAATGTGCAGAACAGAGAAAACAGAAATAAGGCTCTTATTTTTTTACAGCATCTTTTAACCGTGTGAAGGGGCAGTATTGCCGTATATTATAAGCGACTTTGGGCATCTTTTTCTGTAACGTTGCTATATTGGGCTGAAAATGTTTTGTGCCAGGGAGCCCCATACCAGATTTGTATTGTTAGAATGTTTCAAAAAATCTTCCAAATATTCCATATTCCGAAATTAGCCGATCTACAAGCTCACAACTCATTGCGAGCTTGTATAATGTATACAGTATAATAGGTTTAAAGTGCTCACATGTGGCCTAGGAGCTACTTTTGGGCTTGTTTTCCTAGACCTGGTTGCTTATTTCTCTCTATCTTTCTGGCAACACTAGGGAGGGTTTCTGTAGCTTTGGCACCGCCCAGTGCAGAGTAGTTTGCCTGTCCTCACTTACGTCCTCAGAACACAGTTTAGGACGCTCCATCCGACAGCAACAGAGGTGGGTTTCACTCGCTTTGAAAAAAAATTTCAGAACGAGGATAGATAACTAGTTTTCAAATAATTGTAGTGGAGTAAAAGTACAATATTTGCCTCTGAGATGTAGTGGAGTAGAAGTTAAAGTATTGGAAATTGGAAATACTCAAGTAAAGTACAAATACCTCAACATTGTACTTAAGTACAGTACTTAAGTAAATGTACGGTGATGATGAGTTTATTTGTCTCTCAGTTCTTCATGAACTGCTTGATCAACAAAAGGCTTTCTACAAAGATCTACTGGACCAGCAGGAGAAGTCCTATAAATCATTCGTACAGATGATCATGGACTCCACTAACAAGCGAATGGACTGCTTTAGCAGCGAGCTTGGTAAGATCACCCAGAGCCTTGAGTTTTCACAAGCAGAAATTGAAGATTTGAAAATTGGAGCAAATAAAACACAGGATTCCAGTAAAATCGTTAAGAATGAACTGATAAACATTCAAGCCTCCCTTACTGAGCTGTCCTCCAAAAAGGATTACTTGGACAATCAACTCAGACGCAATAACCTTCTGATTGATGGCATTCCTGACACCAAATCTGAATCTTGGCAAGAATCAGAGATTAAGGTTAAAAAAATTCTATCGCAACATCTGCAGCTGGATCCCCTCTGCGTCGAATTCGAGAGGAGCCATAGGATCGGGAGGTTCGACGCTGAAGGGCGGTCCAGAACCGTGGTGGTCAAGCTCCTCAGGTTCAAAGACAGAGAGGAAATACTTAAAAGAGCAAAAAACCTAAAAGGTAAAAATATCTACATCAATGAGGACTTTTCCGAGAAGGTTCGACAGAGAAGAAAGGAGCTTCTCCCCCAGCTCAGAGAGGAGCGCAACAAAGGTAACATTGCGTACCTCAGATTCGACCAGCTGGTAGTGCATCCACCGTGTACAGATCCAATGGAGAAGTAGCCTAATTATTTTGGTGTACTTTTTATTATTTGGTATTTTTTTGTGTTTTAGCTTTTACTTTTGGTACGTGATTTTTGAATACTCATGAAAGGTTTGACCATAGCCCTTTTGAATATATGCAGCCTTAGAAACAAAATTCAGGAGGTTGATAAAATTGTACAGTCAAATAATATTAATGTACTTGCTTTATGTGAGACTCATCTGGATTCTTCATTTGAGGATGAAGTGGTGAAAATAAATAATTACACTATATTTAGGAGGGATAGAAATAAATACGGTGGTGGTGTGGCTATATATGTACAGAACCAGATACCAGCTAAAGAATGTAAAGATGTGTTGGTGAGTGACATAGAGGCTCTCTGTGTGCAGATACATCTGCCATACTCTAAGCCAATATTAATTGCTTGCTGTTACAGGCCACCAAGTGCTGATATGAAATATTTAGATGGAATGTGTAATATGATAGATAAAATGTCTGATACAAATAATGAATTGTTTATTTTGGGTGATTTGAATATTGATTACTTCTCTTCAAACTGCCATTTAAAGAAAAAGCTTCTCTCAGTTACTAATGCATGTAACCTATCACAAGTGGTGAACCTACCAACCAGAGTGTTCATTAGTAAAGCAGGTGGCAGGTCATCAACCTGCATAGACCACATCTTTACAAATGTTCCTGAGCACTGTTCAAAATCAAAATCTTTACCTATGGGTTGTAGTGATCACAATTTGGTTTCTATAACAAGGCAAATTAATGTACCAAAAGCTGGAAATAAGTTTATATTCCGTAGGTCCTTTAAGAGGTTTAATCAAGATCTATTTATGATAGACGTTGGTAATGAGCAGTGGTCAGATGTATGCTTAGAAAAAGATCCAGAAATTGCTCTAAATAGGTTCATGTTTAAATTAAATAGACTGGTTGACAAGCATGCCCCCTTGAGGAAACATTCTGTAAAGCATAACAGTGCTCCATGGTTAAATGATGAGTTGAAGGCTCTAATGATACAGCGTGATAATGCTAAGAAGGCTCTTAATCAGTCTGGATGTTTACAAGATAGGGAACAATACTGTAAATTAAGAAATAAGGTCACTAAATTGAATAAAAATACAAAAAGAGAATATTATCAACAGAAAATAAGTAATGCTAAAAATGACAGTAAGAAAATATGGAAAACATTAAATGAAATTATGGGAAGGAAATCAAACTTAGTCTCCAATTATGTAGAATGTGAAGGTATTTATATCACAAAACCTCTTGACATTGCAAATTATTTTAATACTTTTTTCACCAATAAAATAATAAAATTAAGAGATAACATGGCTCCAACAACTAGAGATAACATGGCTCCAACAACTAGTTCTATGTCAGATAATTTAATTAAAAACATCATTATGAAGGAGAAACAATGTACTTTTGAGTTTAGGCTTGTTGATGTCTCTATGGTTGAGAAAATGTTGTTGCAACTTTCTGATGATACATCTCCTGGTATTGACAATATGGATGGTAAATTTCTCAAGGTGGCAGCTAGAGAATTATCTATTCCTATATGTAATATTTTTAACAGATGTTTGGCCAGTTCTGTGTGTCCTACTCTATGGAAAGAAGCGAAAATAATACCATTACCAAAAGATAAAAAAGCTGCATTTTCTGGGGCTAATAGTAGGCCTATAAGTCTACTACCGGTGCTCAGTAAAATGTTGGAGAGGATAGTTTTTGATCAAATACAACATTATTTTCTAAATAATGAGTTAATTACTAAATTTCAACATGCATACAGAGCTGGTCACTCAACTAACTCTGCTATTGTGCATATGACTGACAAATGGTTGAATGAATTGGACAATAAGAAAATGGTTGGAACAGTGATGCTAGATTTCAGTGCAGCGTTTGATGTCATTGATCATGAACTGCTGAGATCAAAACTGAAGGCATATGGTTTTTTATCATCAGCTCTCTCTTGGATGGATAGTTATCTGTCCGGGAGGAAGCAAAGAGTATTTTTTAATGGAAGTCTATCTGAGAGTAAGGATGTCATATGTGGAGTCCCTCAGGGTAGTTGTTTAGGCCCACTTTTATTTTCAATTTTTACTAATGATATGCCTTGTGTTTTGGATCAAGCAAATATGGTGATGTATGCGGATGATTCGACCATGTTTAGCGCTGCAACAACGAGCAATACACTAAATAAAGTATTGTTAAATGAATTAAAATTGGTGTCAAATTGGGTAAAAGAAAACAAATTGATCTTGAATGTGTCCAAGACAAAGTGCATTGTCTTGGGCTCTACAAATATGCTGGCTAGGGACTCCCAACTGAGTTTATCTATGGCAGGGACCCCAATACAGCAAGTTAATAAAATAAAGTTACTTGGTGTCACAATTGATGAGCGCTTGACATGGTCGGATCATATTGATAGTATTGTTGTGAAAATGGGGCAGGGTATTGCAGTTACACGCAGATGTTCTCCCTATATTACACCAATAATTAGAAAGGAGGTAACACAGGCATTAGTCCTTTCACATTTAGAGTACTGTATGGTTGTGTGGTCCTCTGCTGCTAAAATGGATATAAGAAAACTCCAGCTTGCACAAAATAGAGCTGCAAGATTAGCACTGTATTGCTCTTTTAGAACTAATGTTACAAGGATGCACCACAGTTTGGCATGGTTAACTGTTGAGGCTAAGTTAACATCAAGTCTTATGAAATTTTCCAGAAATGCAATTATTGAGGGGAAGCCAGATTTCTTCAGAGATCAATTACTTAATGCAGGTCTAAAACATAGATATCAAACAAGACAGGTAAGCTCAGGGTATTTGGAACTTCCAAAACCAAAGTCAGAAGTACTTAAAAAAACAGTTATTTATAGAGCCACCCAACAATGGAACTCATTATCCGCAAATATTAAACAAATTAAGAGCAAATATATATTCAAAAAATCTATTAAACAGATATTAATGAGAGAGATCACACAATTAGAATGATCAATATGTTTTTGTACATGATGTTTAACCAATGTTCCTGTAGTGTCTATATCATTGGCATTTTAATGTAGCTTAGTTTTGGACTGACGAGTGTCAGTTGTTGTTTGTATGTATATTGTATGTTGTTTTATGTTGTGATGTTTTATGTGGACCCCAGGAAGACTAGCGACCGCGGCAGCGGAAGCTAACGGGGATCCGAATAAAGAATAAAGAATAAAGAATACTTAGTTACTTTACACCACTGGTATTCAATCAATCAAGGTTGTAGATTGCTATTTTCAATATATATATTTAGAAATATGATAACGTGTGTAACGGGACATTTTGCATAATGAGTACTCTTACTTTTGGTACTTGAAGTATATTTTGACGCCAATACCTTTGTACTTTTACTCAACTACCGGACTTTTAATTGTAACAGAGTAGTTCTACATTGCAGTATTGATACTTTTACTTGAGTACTTTTCCCACCACTGTTGAATAGCATTATTTATAACTGCTCAGTTTCTTCTTATAGTGTTCAGGTTCAGGGAAAATACCAGGTTTATGAAAACAAGCCCAAAAGGAGCCCTTCGCCCCGCGGTGGTCCCCGGACCCCCACTTACTTCGGCAGTGGCACGTACGTGTCGAACTCTAGAGGTTAATTTTGATAACAATACTTTTGTTTGTAGACCAAACAAGCGCCCCAACAACTGAGTTACCTGTCATTTTTCCATTTTAATAAAACCATAGTAATTTAAGAATACACTACATGACATACACACAGTAACACACGTCGCAGCCAGTCGATGGAGCAACATTAGCAGTAGCAGCCTTCACTAGTCACACTGGAGAGGCTGGAGCAGCGTATTTTGCAGAGATTCGTCTTCATGATCAATCTGTGGTGAAATTGTAGCCAAGCAGTGGAAGTAACATAATGGAATGGAAATGCAAGCTGCGCGGACGAGGCTGACAGCTACAGGGAGAGAGAGACTAAGCTTTGTATTGATTCAAGGCACTGATTCAAGATGGCGGCCGGGAGGTTTTTCGGCTGAGTGTGGCTTTAATTCTTTCAGCTTAAAAGTGAAACTATTTAGTTTTTTCCCTTAATTAATCTTTACATTTGACCATAAAATGTACACAATACACAGTTACTCTTAAAAAAAGACCCAAAATGTTTCAATTTAAAAAAGGTGCAAGTACAAATATTTAGCAGTGACAAATGCATTTGTTTTTAATCTGATTTAGTTGACCGTGTATTTGAACTGTACTTTCATGTGCTTTTCTGCAAGGCGTTAGGAGGAAGAACCGCCCAAGGAAGAAGAGCACAGGCCAAAAACGATGACGAATGGTTCGAGGCGAAGCGTAAAGCAGGAGAGGCCCGAGTCCTCTATGATCAGGCCCGTGAACAGGTATGAACCATGTGTGTGTGTGTGTGTGTGTGTGTGTGTGTGTGTGTGTGTGAGTGGCAGTGCCCACATGCAGCAGGTCTGCCTGGCTACAATTACGTCCTCAGAACACAGATAAATAAACACGCCTCTCTCCATTGGAAACACCTCTCATCTAGGAACTGTTTGAACCATGGATGTGCTTAACGAAGCTGCGGTAGCCGTCTACGACGCTGTGATCAAATTCTTCACCAATGCCGGTGGTGGAAATGCTGCAACCCTGGCTTTAATTCCTCCTGATGTCGGTGGTGGCATGTCTTCTACCAACCCTTTTTATGACTGCTACATCCCAGCTTTTCATTCCTGATGACGGTGGTGACAAGTCTCCGAGTCCTCCCTACTCTGCTTCTGTTGACGCTGTTGCAGCAACATCCCAGCCTTCCAGCATTGTCCAAGGACAAGTCAAAGCAGCCAGCGGCCAGAAGCAATCCACAGACGTACCGCCAAGAGGAAATGCCCAACTAGAAGTCCAAGCCGAAATGACCACCGGAGACATAAAAACTGACTCTAACTGCTGTAACTCTACCTGCTCATGCTGTTGGCGCCCGCAAACACCAGCCTCAGACGCTTAAATAACTCGCCTCCGTCTGCTCTTAAACCCAAAAGGTCCTTTTAAGGACCACCAATTCAGCCCATAATTCAGCTGCATTTTGCTCATTTACAGCATAATCCTGGAACTCTTGCCCCGTCATTTAGACCAAACAAGCGCCCCAACAACTGAGTTACCTGTCATTTTTCCATTTTAATAAAACATAGTAATTTGAGAATACACTACATGACACACACACAGTAACACACGTCGCAGCCAGTCGATGGAGCAACATTAGCAGTAGCAGCCTTCACTAGTCACACTGGAGAGGCTGGAGCAGCGTATTTTGCAGAGATTCGTCTTCATGATCAATCTGTGGTGAAATTGTAGCCAAGCAGTGGAAGTAACATAATGGAATGGAAATGCAAGCTGCGCGGACGAGGCTGACAGCTACAGGGAGAGAGAGACTAAGCTTTGTATTGATTCAAGGCACTGATTCAAGATGGCGGCCGGGAGGTTTTTCGGCTGAGTGTGGCTTTAATTCTTTCAGCTTAAAAGTGAAACTATTTAGTTTTTTCCCTTAATTAATCTTTACATTTGACCATAAAATGTACACAATACACAGTTACTCTTAAAAAAAGACCCAAAATGTTTCAATTTAAAAAAGGTGCAAGTACAAATATTTAGCAGTGACAAATGCATTTGTTTTTAATCTGATTTAGTTGACCGTGTATTTGAACTGTACTTTCATGTGCTTTTCTGCAAGGCGTTAGGAGGAAGAACCGCCCAAGGAAGAAGAGCACAGGCCAAAAACGATGACGAATGGTTCGAGGCGAAGCGTAAAGCAGGAGAGGCCCGAGTCCAGCTATGATCAGGCCCGTGAACAGGTATGATCCATGTGTGTGTGTGTGTGTGTGTGTGTGTGTGTGTGAGTGGCAGTGCCCACATGCAGCAGGTCTGCCTGGCTACAATTACATCCTCAGAACACAGATAAATAAACACGCCTCTCTCCATTGGAAACACCTCTCATCTAGGAACTGTTTGAACCATGGATGTGCTTAACGAAGCTGCGGGAGCCGTCTACGACGCTGTGATCAAATTCTTCACCAATGCCGGTGGTGGAAATGCTGCAACCCTGGCTTTAATTCCTCCTGATGTCGGTGGTGGCATGTCTTCTACCAACCCTTTTTATGACTCTGCTACATCCCAGCTTTTCATTCCTGATGACGGTGTTGACAAGTCTCCGAGTCCTCCCTACTCTGCTTCTGTTGACGCTGTTGCAGCAACATCCTAGCCTTCCAGCATTGTCCAAGGACAAGTCAAAGCAGCCAGCGGCCAGAAGCAATCCACAGACGTACCGCCAAGAGGAAATGCCCAACTAGAAGTCCAAGCCGAAATGACCACCGGAGACATAAAAACTGACTCTAACTGCTGTAACTCTACCTGCTCATGCTGTTGGCGCCCGCAAACACCAGCCTCAGACGCTTAATAACTCACCTCCGTCTGCTCTTAAACCCAAAGGTCCTTTTAAGGACCACCAATTCAGCCCATAATTCAGCTGCATTTTGCTCATTTATAGCATAATCCTGGAACTCTTGCCCCGTCATTTAGACCAAACAAGCGCCCCAACAACTGAGTTACCTGTCATTTTTCCATTTTAATAAAACCATAGTAATTTAAGAATACACTACATGCATATAGCGAGTGCTCAAAATAAATAAATAAACTATCTGTCTGTCTACGGGCTCCGGCCTTGGAGGGAACGGGACTCCCGCAGTCACCTCTGCCCGAGGCAGCAGCAGCTGAGCGGCCAGACGAGAGGTGAACGTCCACAAAAAAAACAGGAAATACTGCAACATGATTTTTTCTTTTAACTTGTTAATTTGTGTATATAAAATATAGATTCCCTTTGAGTAGCCTACAAAAGGACCAATTGTTTTAATCTGTTCAATCTTTAGTTGACCGTGTATTTGAACTGTACTTTCATGTGCTTATTTTCTGCAAGGAGAGAGCTGCCCATAGCAAACTGACCCCGGAACAAAAGGAGAGGGCGAACGCGATGAACTGGCGAAGATGAGAAATCTCAATTTTTTTACCAGTTTTACTATTGCGAAGATGAGAAATCGAGGGCGTCAAATTCTTTCAAAGCACATCTCAACTGCAGCAACATGCCTCCAAAACAGGAAAAGAACGAAAAGGAGGGAAAGAAGGGGAAGACGGGGAAGACAACACCCCTAGGAGGAAGCCCAACACACACGTCTGATTTTCGCAAGGCATCTGCAACATATCGTGACTACAATCGAGGAGGAGGAACCTCAACATCCACATCTGATTGGCGCGGAGCACATGCAACATATCACAATTACACTCCATCCGAACGAGATCAAGCCCTCCATACCACACTGAAGAGAACGCGTAGCCAAAAAGAGCTGGATGTTGAAGATAATGACCGACAAGAACGAAAAGACAACCAGCACCGACTACAAGAGGAGAAACGACGTCTTAAGGAGTATGATTCAATCTTCTGGGGAATCTTCCGGGGAATGTACAAGAGACACTACAAGAAAAAGTACCGGTACAAGTACCTAATAGACTTATGGAGAATCAAACAAAAGGCAAAGGATGTGGACGACGACAAGGAGGAGACTGAAGAACAACAAATTGACCGCGAGCGAGAGGAAAGACGATTAATACGAGTTGAGGCTACTAAGCGAAATATCACTTATTACGAGCTTCATTCATTCTTGCAAAATAGGTACAAGGGAAAGTACCGGAACCGTTACAAGAACAAGTACCGGACCAAGTACCAGGCGGAGCCGGCGTCTGACCAGCTCATATTAACTTTTGTTCTGTTGTTTTGAACAATTAACTTATTGTTCACATTTGGCATTTACCGTTTGGTAGGCTGTTAACTTGATTGTGAGGAGGACACCTTCGGCTAGGCCTACAAAGACTTAGTTTCTGCCTGCCTTAAGTTGTTAACATTTGGCATGTCATATTTACTGTTTGGTTTACTTGATTTGTTATTAGTTATTTTCTTATTAAAAACAATTAACCAAAGAAAGTTTCATTTATATTGAAAATTGCCACTATCCTGGGTGAAAACAGGGAAATGTAGTTGCACACAGCTTTAAATTTATGCTCGAAGTTTGAGACCCCATTCACCCCAGTTATGGGGTTTGCTTTGTGTGGTACAACTGGTCAGGGACATGGGTCATAGTGTTACAACTGGATTGAAATATGAGCGTGGAATAGAACTATTAATTCCAATTAAAATATAGATTTACCTTAAATGTTTATTATACTTTATCCCTAGTCTATATTTTAGCGGGACAAATAGATAAAACAAGCGGGAAGACGCAGAAACAAAGACAGTGTCATTAGACACACAATTCTGAATTTCCACATTTGACTGTGTGTGTGTGTAGCGTTGCTACATCAGGAAGGCGACAGCAAAACATTGCAGACCACGCCAGAGTAGCGGCTTGGCATGCAGGGATACTCGTGGGGACTGCCGCGGACCCCGGGAGAATCCCACCTGTCAAAGAGGTGGCTGAACAGTTCGTGGAGTCCAGGTGCATTAAGTGCAATAAACTGGCCAAGAAGTGCACATGCGTTTTCGACGGGTAAAGTAACTAAGTAAATTTACTCAAGTACTGTACTTAAGTACAATTTTTAGGTACTCTTACTTTACTGGAGTATTTCCAATTGTCTATACTTTTACTTCTACTCGACTACATCTCAGAGGCAAATATTGTACTTTTACTCCACTACAATTATTTGAAGACTTTAGTTACTAGTAACTGCAGATATAATTTATTATATTATAAAACATGCATTAACCACTTTAGCCCTATTTTATAGCTAGGCTATTTGAAAATAGCAGATCTACAAGTCTGAGCTTGTAGATCTGCTATTTTCAAACATTTCATTACTTTTACTTTTTTATGCATTTTACTTTTGGTACTTTAAGTACATTTTGATACTAATACTTTTGTACTTTTTAAATTTTGAATTCCGGACTATCACTTGTAACAGACTTACTTATACATTGCAGTATTGATACTTTTATTTAAGTAAAACATTTGATTACTTTTTCCACCACTGCACAGGTACAACAATTGCTACGTCATTGGAGGAGTACCGCGTGTGCAACCGCCACGGTCTGAATTAGGCGAGCTACATACCTGCCACAATGGCTTGCTGTTGAAACACGAGTTTCATGCTCATGGTGGTCAGTACACACACACACACACACACACACACACACCCACACACGATGGAAAATAATAATTAGCATTAACAAACTGAATAAAAACTAGATTCAGAAGAAAATGGACTCCTTGAGTCAATCAGAATTGTACATTGCATTAGTAACCGATATGGATGATGTTTATTGGATACTAAAAGCCTGCTTCTCGACTGTTCCATTAACCTACATTAGCATTAAATCGGTTATTGGTTCTAAATATCGGTTTTGATATATTTTGGGTTAATTGCCCACCATGTAATCTGTGTTGTTTGCACCTCTAAGATAATGGCTCCCAAGCCCTGTACTGTGTGTGTCTGAAAGATTATTGTGTGTTCTGCTGTTCTCAGGGACGGGCGGACATTACGCAGACTTGTACTTTCAGAACAACTGGCCAACCAATCCAATGACTACAACCATAACGGTGGGTTTATGCCAAGTACAAATGGACCCTTTTGTACATTCTAAAAATGGTATTGGTACATCTCTCTAACACTGTTCCTAACTCTCCCAGGAGCAAACTGCTCGTTATTTGGTGCGAGATGCCATTCGGGATGCAATCAGACAGGACCCGATCTATTCAGGAGCGCCGGTTTACACTGTGACGCTGAGGTTCCGACATCACAATTACCATTCAGTCTGGAGATGTAAACAATATTAAGGAAACAGTCTTGAAGGTATGTGAAAAAGAAAATAAGCTCACAGCTTGTAGATCAACTATTTTAGCTATGTGACACCGTCGATGCTTAATTGATTTGTAAAAGCTACACGCAGTGGCTCCCAACCTGTGGTGGGTCAGGACATGATTTTGGGTGCCCAGATGTCAATTTAAGGACATTTTTTAAATACCTCACAAAATAAAAAAAGAAGGAAAAAGACCATTACTGCATCAAAAGTAATCAACATAGTGCTACTATACAAACTAGAGCACTCTTCGTTGAGGTTACCGGAACGCTCTGTAAGCTTTTAAAAAGTTTATATCCAGGCCATGAGGCTATACTGTATAGCTACATGTTGTTGTTACTATTATTATTTGGCATCGGGACGGATTGGGAGTAATTTGTCAAACGTCAGCCTTGTTAGTTAGGCTGCTGTAGCCTATGGATTAAACAAGTGTTCTGTGTTTAATAAACACATGTTTACAAAATAAAGTCTCATTTTTATTATCTTTAGGGCTTTGATGCAAATTCTAAACATGATGAGTGCAGCTGCAGAAGTTGTAGTGCTTAAAGGAAAGCTCAGTTTTAAAAGCAAAAACAAAAGCTTGTTTTAAAAAAAAGATAATAAAAAAGTTGGTCACAAAAAAGGAAAGCTCAGTTTGGCTCTCCTGTTAACTGCTGTGCAGCAAAAGAAAGCTATACAAATGCACCATTTACCATATATGTGGACTTTTTTGGCCATTGTTGATTGCATTCTAATCACTTGTGGCCTTTGTATCTCTGTGTCTCGTCTGTGTCACAAGCTGAAAATAGAAGACCTATAGCTATTAGATCTGCTATTGGGTTGAGTCTCCATTGGCATTCTGTGTGACGAAAGAAGGTGTTTTTGTTTTTTACTGCTGTTGGTCAAAGTCTGTTGAATCAGAACTTGAAATAACCCATTAATGTGTGTTTTATTTTCTCTTCTAGAGTGGGAGATACATTCTGATACACCGCACCTGCGACGAGCCGCCCATACACCCCCCCCCCCCCACACACACACACACACACACACAGATGATTGTGGTGGGAAGGCACATTTTGGTTCTATTAGTTCAATTAACTACTTCACCACCCTATTTTGAGCATGTCATTTCATGTGAAGACTTTCAAACTTTGTTTTAAAATGGCTAACATATTTTTTATTTTTTGCAAGCAGTCATATTTCAAATGAACATTAAGTACTGTGATATCTGGTATTTGGCGCAAAGTATTACATGACATGGGGGGGGAAGTGTTACATTGTTGACTATGTGCTTGATTTATATATAATGGGTCAATTTCAAAAGTGACTTATTTTTATTCAGAACAGTTAAAGGTTTGTGAAATGCAATACCGTCTCATCTTTGAAAACATCTAATGATATCATTGTGTAAGTGAATGAAGCCATCAGACATAGAAACAGATTGATGTTAATATTGAGTGTGATATGAGCCAAGAGGAGAATGTGAACATGGTCTATTGTGCACGACACTAAACCTTTGTGCACAAGTAGACATGACGGTGACACCAGAGGCGTTTTAGAGTCAAATACCCATTAAGTTGGAAGTGATGACTCCCGTGCTCTGATGTGAGAGTAATAATAATAATAATCAAATACAAATGTTACTTATTTGGCCTGATTGGTCCAGTGGTTTGCAAGATTAGCATGAGGTCATTGCCGTAGCTCGGTGACCATTGCTCTGATCAGTGCAATGTAGGACTAGATTTGAAGGCCACACACACACACACACATAGGTATTAACCTGTTTCTGCTACTAATTCAAACTCATTGCTTTTAGTGCAATTCAAAGAAGAGGTTTTATTCGTCACATGATCTTACACGTATGTGCAGTGTGATGTTGGTATGGCAGACTCCTACCGCCAGTCTTTGTTATTTGTTAAAACATTTCTGATGATCTAAAAATAAAATAAATAAAAATGTATTCGGACACCAGGTGGTGCTATTGTTCTATATTATTATGATTATTATATGTAGAATATAATAATTATGACCCATATATAATGCTGTACTAAAATTGCTGCGACTGGTACATGCAGAATGAATAGGGAAATAGGATGGTGCATTCAGTAGAGCGCAACTCTCTGCCAGGAGGCACGCCCTACCTCCCATCTTTCTGTCGGTGTGTATGAAAAGGTATGGCGCAATGGGGGAGAAGGGCTTTTTGATCGATCGATTGAATACTGTATTAACATTTTGCAAATAGTACAGTGCTACGATTATGGTAGTGAAGGTCATCTCACTTGCCAAATTGATTCCTCCATCCTCACTTCTCATCCTTGCCTCATGTTGTTAAGTGGCAGGAGCAGAGATGTGAGGATGGGAAAATAAGAATTGGGAAACTAATCTCTTCCAACCTTGTAGTCTATATAACATTTTACAAATCAGTGATATTATAGTAAAACTCCCTTTCCAAACTTCCAAAATGATTAATCCTAGTATACAATCAAGTTCTGAGTGAAAGGAGGAATTGGCAGATAATTTAAGGTGTAAGGTGTATGTCGCATTAAAATGTGGGAGTTCTGCAATTTTTTTGTTTGTGGAGCAAGAACAGTAAAATGTCTTGAAATTAGAGTAGAGATGGAATGTGAGATGTATGTGAGCAATGTCCAAACTTCATCATGAATCTACAAATGTGTGCAAATAGTATACTATGGTTGCCCAGCCACACTAATTATACCACACTAATATCACATTCCCTCAGATAATAATGAAATAATGAGGCACAATAAAATAAATAAAAAGTACTTCCGGGAAATCTCCCCCACCCACTAATAGCGCCTGGATGCTGCAATATGTAGTCTATAAACAGCGATTATATGAATATGAATGTTTTCATATACATTCATATTCAATGTTTAGGAACTAATATTATGTACAGTCTAGCAACACAACTGTGAATATATTAATCAATTCGTACAGTCTATCAACAGTAATTATATGAATCAATACTAGTACATTGCTAATACTATTACTACTACTAGTACTAAACAATGCCCACCCAGCCCTCTCAGGGAGAGAAATCAGATGCTCCAGAAACAGAAATCATCAGCCAAGGGTTTAATTGGATCATTTCATTTCAACCAGTCATGTCCTCACCAGTCCATCTCAACAAACATCTGAGGCAAAACTAGTCAGTGCAGTTCCTCTGTGCCACACTTTACCATTCCCATCCCATGTTTACATGTTCACAGAATGGACGGGGTAGGGCGTCTCCTCTAACGAACCCTGTGTCTCTGCGTGAGTCCAAACCACATTTTTACGGTAAGAGAACTAAAAGTTACTTGAAAAAGTGCTCCTCGGAGCACAGGTCTACGCCAGGTCAGGTACGTTATTGTGGCCTCCCGATGGCGGTATAATAGGCCAATGTGAAAAGGGTGCCATTTCTTCCTAGGCCTTTCACGGCAATCGGACACTGCATTTATGATTTGTGGCATTTTGTTCGAAAAATGTGTTCTGCTAAATTAGACCTGCTGGTGGCGCTATAACAGGCCAATGTGAAATGGGTGGCATTTCTTCCTCGGCCTAGTGGGAATGTGCGTGTGAAATTTCACGGAAATTGCAAGCTGCGTTCATGATTCGAGGCATTTTGTTCAAAACGGACCAATCCTGCAAACTTTGGAAGCCAACCTTAGCCAATCAGGATGGAATATGGGAAATCGGACAGATCCGGGTTGATCACATGACTATAGAGATACTGTGTACCGATTTGCATGACGTTTGGATAAAATCTGTAGGAGTAAAAATGGGTTTTGCACAAATTGGCCTCCTGGTGGCGCTATAACAGGCCCATGTGAAAAATTTGGGGCAGAGGTTCTGAATTGGTATCGAGGGAGTGTGTGTGCACAGTTTCGCAGCAAGTGGGCCAATGGTGCCGGAGATTAGCTGGTAACACACGGACAGGACACACACACGGACAGGACACACACACGGACGGACGGACGGACAGGGGGTAAAACATACTCTCTCGCCATGCCTTTCCATATGACCATGATCACATGGTCATATCATATGACCATGATACTGACATGATACTGACATGATCCTGACCATGATACTGACATTACACATGATACTGACATGATACTGACCATGATACTGACACGTTACTGAACACGATACTGACATAATACTGACATGATACTGACATGATACTGACATGATACTGACCATGATACTGACATGATACTGACATGTTACTGACCATGATACTGACATGATACTGACATGATACCGACCATGATACCGACCATGATACTGACATGATACTGACATGTTACTGACCATGATACTGACATGATACTGACATGATACCTCATGTTTAACCGCAATACAATCAGGGCCACAGAGATCTGCCTTCATACTGGAGGGCTGTCAGCCGTATCATTTACATGGGCTAGACCGTGTACATTTTAGATTTTGCCAAATTTGATAGGCATATCTTATTTTTTTTACTGGAATTTCTTCAATTTTAGTGTAGTTCTGGTGTTGTTTTGCTTTTGTTGTTGTTGTTAATGATGCATGTTTTTTTATTGGCTATATCCCCCAACCCCCTTGCCTTTTTGACAGGCATTTCCTCTTGCCTGACAAGGTTTTTTTTTTTTTCCTACATTTTGGTGTAGGCCTTTTATGGTGTTTATATGATGTTAAAAAAAGTTGATACTGTCATGATATGGGCATGATACTGACATGATACTGACCATGATACTGACCATGATACTACCATGATACTGACATGATATTGACAGGATACTGACCATGATACTGACCATGATACTAACATGATACTGACCATGATACTGACCATGATACTACCATGATACTGAAATGATATTGACATGATACTGACCATGATACTGACCATGATACTAACATGATACTGACCATGATACTGACCATGATACTACCATGATACTACCATGATACTGACATGATATTGACATGGTACTGACATGATACTGACATGGTACTGACCATGATACTGACCATGATACTAACATGATACTGACACTTGCCATGAAACTGAGCATGATGCTGACCATGACACTGACCATGATACTGATACTGATCCCGACGGACTTTGCTGCGTGTCACTTCCATCTCTCTCTCCCCATTTCCTCTCAGACTACTCTATACTATCTAATAAAAGGCAGATAAAGCCAAAAACAATTATATAAAAAAAATATCTTAATGTAACAAATTATTACGTTATTATATTATGCAAAAACCTGTTATTGCGCTATCGCTCATGATTTTATTACATTATGAGCTTTTATGACATTTAGTTTATTATATTATGAACTGTTATTACGCCGTTATTACATTATGAGTTGCTACAAGGTGCTCTATATCACCAAGATGGCCGCCAGGGGAAAGGGGCGGGCAAGTTTCTGATAGTAATTTCTCTCCATTATGTTCAGTTGTGTGTGTTCAGAGATGTTATTAATAATTGGAAATTAGAAATGTATGTTTCCACATTTTTGGGTGAGCGGGGAACATAGAACCTTTTTTTTGTTAATGGGGAACATAGAACCTTTTTTGGGGTAAACGGGGAACATAGAACCTTTTTTTAGGTAAAAGGGGAACATAGAACCCAGGGAACATAGAACCTTTTTTGGTAAGTGGGGAACATAGAACCTTTTTTGCGGGGAACATAGAACCTGGGGAACATAGGTGCGGTCCCGTTTTATTTACTTCAATACAATATCTTTTGGGTTCCATACAGATCACATGAATTAACCTCCCACCCACCCATGCCAGTGAACCTGGCGCTTATATAGCCAACAGCGCCACCCCATGGTCACACAAATCCATTACACACATTTCACCCATTTGGCTCTTACAACATCCATGTTTCTGTGGTTAATTTTAAACTTTGTTTTATTGGTTTTTCTGCACATTAATAACAAATAAATTCATATTCGGTTCATGATATGTGCCATAGAGGGAAAGGGGAAAACATACAGGCCTTCACATTGAAGGAACCACAACAAAAAGAAAAAAACAAACAAAAAAAACAACATAGCAACAGGGGAAACATTTAAACAATCCATCACAAAACAGAAACTACCACAAATACAAATACCCACACACATACATACACACACACGCACCGTGCCATTTTGGTCCCACCTTAGCTCCACCCTTTTAAGTAGCAAAATTCATTCAGGAATAAACGGGAAAGTGGATCTGTCTGTGTAAACCAGGAAGGGATCCCATATGTCATGGAATTTCAATGTGTATCTAATTTTCTCGAGCTGTAAGTTATTTAAAATGTCTCTTAACCATTGAGTATGGGAAGGTGGAAGTGGCGATTTCCATCTCATAAGTATTAGGCGTCTTGCCAGCAGTGTTACAAAGGCTATCAGGTCTGCTTGAGATCTAGACAGAGGCAGTTGGGAACTACCAAACATGCTTCTGTGGTTTCAGCTTTGAGACAGTTGATTAAGCTTTTGCAGTCTCCTCATTGGTGTTTCAGTGTTTCATTTAGAGCGGTTACGTTTTATGGGACGGGACTGTGTAGGCTATTCCATGTATTTAACAGAGCCTCCTTCAGAGGCCTCTGAATTTAAAAAAAGAGACATTTCTTTTCAGGTGACTTGGCCCACTTAGCAAGTTAGCCAATGTCCACTGCTAATGAACAATTGAGTGTGAAAAGCAGTATGCATTTCATACCATTCCAGAAATGTTGGGGCGTTTTAAACCCGCTACAAATGCTGTTTTAAGTAGACTGTGTTCATAGGATACATTACACTAGCTCAGTAGATTATTTCCAGAAACAAACTACTCTTGTCTCAGGTGCCTCCAGTCCCCTGCAGACCACACACACACACTTTTTATTCCTGCCCAAAGCTTGCCTCTTTTTGGAAATCTTTTTTTGACACACTCAGTGCGGTTCTAGGATTCTCTGTGACTCCCTGTCCCCTAATGGCCATCTTCGGTGTGTCTCCTGTAGTGGGCAGATGTAACAGATTCCAGGCTGACGTGGTTGCTTTTGCTTCCTTCATAGCCAGACGCTGTATATTGCTCCACTGGAAGAGCCTTAACCCTCCCAGTGTGTCATCATGGGTAAAGGACTCTGCGTTGCTCCATTTGGAGAAAATCAATCACACAGTTAGAGGTTTGTCTGGGAACTCTTACAGAACCTGGGACCCATTTATTCAGTACATTAATTCCTTGACCACAGTTTAATTAGGGATTGGCAATCCCCCCAATATTATTTTTGTCTTTGTTCTTGTCGTACTCTACTCTGATATCACCATTTTAACTTTTTTGTTATTTTTTAAATATAATTGTTTGCTTTGTTTCTTATTTCACTAATCTATTCTACTCCCCCTGGGGCATGGGTGGGTGGGAGGGTTTCTTGGTGTATGTTTTTTTTTCTCTCTCTCTTATGTTCTGTTTTGTTTTGACTTCTGTTTTGTTTGTGGTCATGTACTCTAGCATTTTTAAACAAAAAAAGCTAATAAAAATATACATCAAAAATAAATTAAGTCATTTGTCATTTCCTAGCCCTCTGACCACTCGGTTTCCCAGACAACCACTTAACTCTACCTGCCTTCCCCCTCTCAGTGGATTTCATTAATACTGTCTTTAACCAGGAGTGTTTGTGATATACTGATATATTGTTTAGTGAATCTCATTGGCATTGGCTTTAGTGATTTTATTGTCGCAACATTTCACTGATATTGGTGTCAATTGAGCTCTGGGTGATGTAGCAGCGGTTCTGAACCTTTTTAGGCCGTGACCCCCCCCCAAATATTTGAACTGGGGACCCCCAGAAATAATCATATTTGAACTGGGGACCCCCACCCCTAGGACCCAGAGGCAGAACAGACAGGCAGGAGTAGAGCAGGTCAAATGTGTAATCATTCTTTCTATGAAACACACAATGACAGGACCAGAACATACATCTATAGTTGAAGAAAGGACTGGGGGTTTAAATAGACACAGGACTAACTAGACACAGGTGAGCACCAAGGACAATTAACACATGATTGGCTGGAACTGAACAAGACACAGGTGAACTACAATTACATAGTGGTGAGACAAAACAGGTAGGAACAACAAGGGCAGACAGGAAACACTAGTACAGTACTACAAAATAAGAGTATACAGACAGGTCATGACACTAACAAGCACTTGGACTGTAGGAGTAGAGGCATTCAATTTGGAACTCTGTTCCATAGATAAATATTGTGAAAATAGCCGATCTATAGATCTTGTATATCGGCTATAATCCAAATTGTTTCCTCTCTTATATTATCTGACAATTTGGCCAATGTTTGGCCAGTTTGTATAGCATAGTTTGATGATTACTGTTGATGCAGTGATGGTGTTTTTTATTGGGTTTTAAAAAAAGGTCTTAAAAGTCCTTCAATTGTCATTTCACCGTCATCTGGGGACCCCCCCCAAAATCATGGGGACCCACAGGTTGAGAACCACGGTGCTACAGTACGTAGTGTAGCATTGCGTTGGATTCATGTTAAAGAGTACTTTCAGGCAGTTAGCCACTTAAACATTCAAAACTTGTACACGGTCCACTCTTTTTTCCCCCCCTCTACACGAAAACGGCCTATCCTCAAGCTTGTAGATGTGCTATTTTCGTCTGATGTTACACAGAATATGGAGGCTAGGATTCATGCCTACATATTTTTGAACCACAGCCCCAGAAATCAAAATTACACCGACTCTAACACGACAGAGAACCTGCCGCAACAACTGTGAACTCCAGAAAAGCCTCCACAAGGACCGAGTTTTTATAGTGTCTTCAGCTCGTTAGCCAGCCTGGTTCAGCTGGTCCTCACAGGTGATTACACTCAGGCCAATCAGTGGTGGATAAAGTACTCAAATGTCAGTAAAAGTATCAATACTGCAATGTGTAAACACTCCATTGAACGTCCGTAATTCAAAATGAAAAGTACAAAAATACAAAATTAAGTCAAAGTACAAAAGTATTGGTCTCACAATGTGCTTAAAGTTCAAAAAGTAGAAATAGCTCATTATGAAGAATATCCCGTTTGACTAACAGTCTAAAATGTATAAAAGATATTTTGAAAATAGCAGATCTACAAGCTCACAATACGTCGCATCGCGATGCATTGTGAGCTTGTAGATCGGCTATTTTCAAATAGCCAAAGCTTAAATAGGGCTGAAGTGATTAATGTATGTTTTGTAATAATAAATAATACAATATTTGCCTCTGAGATGTAGGGGAGTAGAAGTAAAAGTACTGAAAATTGTAAATAATCCAGTAAGTAAAAATACCTCAAATTGTACTGTACAGTACAAGTTTGAGCCAATAAAAAATAGATGATTATGATGAAAACAATATGAGACTAAAACAGATAACACTTACACACGCAGAGAAATAAACTGCCCACAAAAGGTTCGGAAACTGAACTTCGGTCAATTATTTCTCCCCTTCAATAATAACAATTAGTATTGTGTATTATATCATTTTTATCGTTGATTAGTCACCATTACAACGAGGTACTGCTTGTAAGGATCGGTCATTCGTGGAATTAGCAACACAGCGAAACGTGTGGTGATCACCCGCCAAAAAATTGGCAAAAAATCCCCCAATATGCTTCTGTTGGTAATCGCTCTTTGGGGCGCTACCCATACGTTTAGCTGTATAGCTCATTCCACGAATGCCCAATCTTTACAAGCTGTACCTCATTGCAAAGGTGACTAGTCGACGATAAAAATGACATAAAACACAATACCAATTGTTATTATTGAAGGGGAGAAATAATTGACCAAAGTTAAGTTTCTAAACTTTTTTGTGGGCAGTTTAGATTTTAAAAAATAGATTAAAAAACACTCTGAAACTTGTAGACGAACCAGAAGGGGTGCTCCTTCCATTCCGACATCTCACTAATCCGACTAGTGGCTTCCGCGTGCGGTTAGGGTTAGGGTTAGGTATAGGGTTAGTAACCGTCGGAAAGGCGACATGTCGGAAAGCCGACATGTAACCGAACCAGAATAAACGACCTACATAATGACCACTGTATCTAGATAAGAGATTAATTCATGAGACATTCAGGAATGTCGTACAGGAATGTAAGGCGATGACCGACTCCCTGGCGGAGGCGCTGAAGTTAAGACAATAATTCAAAACATACCGATAATGTATTAATATTATGAAACAAATCGTTACGCAAAGAAATACCTCAAATTGTACTGTACAGTACTTACAGTTACTTTATACCACTGGAAATATAAATACAGGGTGCTTTGTGTATACACACCAGAGAGGATATATAATTATATAATTTATAAGAGAATTAAATAAAGAAGTTTACAATGTATTGGATACAAACGCATAATAAATAATAAACTGCCCACAAAAAGTTCGGAAACTGAACTTCGGTCAATTATTTCTCCCCTTCAATAATAACAATTAGTATTGTGTATTATATCATTTTTATCGTTGATTAGTCACCATTACAACGAGGTACTGCTTGTAAGGATCGGTCATTCGTGGAATTAGCAACACAGCGAAACGTGTGGTGATCACCCGCCAAAAAATTGGCAAAAAATCCCCCAATATGCTTCTGTTGGTAATCGCTCTTTGGGGCGCTACCCAGACATTTAGCTGTATAGCTCATTCCACGAATGCCCAATCTTTACAAGCTGTACCTCATTGCAAAGGTGACTAGTCGACGATAAAAATGACATAAAACACAATACCAATTGTTATTATTGAAGGGGAGAAATAATTGACCAAAGTTAAGTTTCTAAACTTTTTTGTGGGCAGTTTAGATTTAAAAAAATAGATTAAAAAACACTCTGAAACTTGTAGACGAACCAGAAGGGGTGCTCCTTCCATTCCGACATCTCACTAATCCGACTAGTGGCTTCCGCGTGCGGTTAGGGTTAGGGTTAGGTATAGGGTTAGTAACCGTCGGAAAGGCGACATGTCGGAAAGCCGACATGTAACCGAACCAGAATAAACGACCTACATAATGACCACTGTATCTAGATAAGAGATTAATTCATGAGACATTCAGGAATGTCGTACAGGAATGTAAGGCGATGTAAGGCTTATATATAAATTTATAAGAGAATTAAATAAAGAAGTTTACAATGTATTGGATACAAACGCATAATAAATAATAAACTGCCCACAAAAAGTTCGGAAACTGAACTTCGGTCAATTATTTCTCCCCTTCAATAATAACAATTAGTATTGTGTATTATATCATTTTTATCGTTGATTAGTCACCATTACAACGAGGTACTGCTTGTAAGGATCGGGCAGTCGTGGAATTAGCAACACAGCGAAACGTGTGGGGAGCGCCCCCCAAAGAATTGGAAAAAAATCCCCCAATATGCTTCTGTTGGTAATCGCCCTTGGTTACATGTCGGCTTTCCGACATGTCGCCTTTCCGACGGTTACTAACCCTAAACATAACCCTAACCCTAACCGCACGCGGAAGCCACTAGTCGGAGTAGTGAGATGTCGGAATGGACCAGGGCTAGGAGGTCCTCTCTATCACCACCTTTAAAAAGAGGGGTCACATTGGTCCAAATTATCCTCCCCCGTGAACTTTTTGCATTAATTGTTATTAATTCATCCAGAACAGTACGAGGGGTAAAAGGTTTAAAAGATAAAATTCATCTCTTATCTAGATACAGTGGTCATTATGTAGGTCGTTTATTCTGGTTCGTCTCTAACACTCTAAGAGTGTTGTACACAACTTTAATATTAAAAAAAAAATCTAAACTGCCCACAAACATATTGGAAACTTAACTTTGGTCAATTATTTCTCCCCTTCAATAATAACAATTGGTATTGTGTTTTATGTCATTTTTATCGTCGACTAGTCACCTTTACAACGAGGTACATCTTGTAAAGATCGGGCATTCGTGGAATGAGCTATACAGCTAAACTTATGGGTAGGCCCCAAAGGGCGAGGTAACCGCCTTCCATTCCGACATCTCACTACTCCGACTAGTGGCTTCCGCGTGCGGTTAGGGTTAGGGAATGGTTTGGGTTGGACTTCAGTGCTAAGCCTTTTTAGAAAGGGCATCCTTTCCGAAAAAGGCAGAGCAAGGAATTTTTGCTCTCGTCATCTTGTTTTTGAAAGAAAGTCTTTTTGGGATCCCGTTACTCTTTAATTTTAAGGTCCTTATAATTTTACATTCTGTTTAACTAAGTCTTTAATCTAAATTCTAAATCTTAGCCCTAAGTTCTTTTTGGCTGTTTCGCCTTTCCTAAGAAAGGATTCCCCATTAGGGTTAACCATTTTCCCTTTCTTTCAAGTTTAGGTTTTTAGGCATGTTTACAAACTATAAATAAAATTGCCAGTGAACTTTGTGAGGAATGTTCACTGGGGACTGTGCATGGCAGGTACGTCCAGTCATCCTGAGTCCCACCTTAGTTGGACCGCATACCTAAGATTTAAGAATACAAATATAGTTATGGACCCAACCGCGATGGAGGGGCGCAGTCTCAAGCGAACTTGAGCCACGAGAGGCACCACCGAGCGCGCTAAGGCGCGCGAGTTGCCGTGCTGAACGTTGCGAAGTTCGCTTTGAGCCGACTCAGCCCCGTCCGAATTATGTACCGATAGGCACAGAATAGTAAATGATGTTTGTGGGGACTGCGTTTGCCCCAACTGAACCTCCCAGTGACTACTGGTCAATCCTAGTGCGTCTTTCCTGGGACTGACACAATTCTTTATTTCTGCTACAGGGATTAGGGTTAGAGTAATGAGAACCTTAAGACATTTATTTTTAAGGTCCTTATTATTTTGCATTTGTCTTCCTAGGTCCATTGTTTGATTATGTGTGTCTTTAACCCTCACACCTATTTGGGTCTTAAGCTATGGGTCAGGAAGAAGCCCCTTGTCTTCCCCTAGAGTCGTTGATGCTTCTGTGATTGTCCTTAATCTAGTATCTAGGTCAGGTGTTACTCCTCCTTTCTCGGAGTAGGTCTTTGTTCTTTTAGTTCTCTCTGAGTACCTGGTGGTCTCTTTGTGTTTCTGTGAGTTTGTTTGATTGAATTAAGAAGGGTTGGTTTGTGTGTTTCTAGTGTTTGTCATATTAAGTCCCTCTGGAAAAATTGTACCTAATCTGTTTATCCATTGTCTTTCGTTATATTGCCTTTGTCCTAGTGTCCAATTTGGGTTATGTTCTAGGCCAGAGACTTTTAGGGAATTTATGCCATGTGTCATAAAGTGTTGAACAATTATTAAATTGGTCTTCTTGGCATTATTTATATTATATCTATGCTGGTTTAATCTGGTGGCGATTGTGTTTTGTGTTTCACCCACATATTGAAGGTTACATTTGGTGCAGGTGATTAAGTAAATACAGTTTTTAGTGTTAGCTTGTATTTTTTGTTAATGCCAAACACCCTTTTGTTGTGTCTGTTGGTCACCATTTGGGTGCTTTTAAAGTAATGTGGTCTCCTGTTAGTTGGTCTATTTGTTCCTTTAAGAGTGCTGTGGACTAGATAATCTTTGAGGTTCTTGTTTTTTCTGTAGGCTGAAATGATTTTACACCCATTTAAAAGAGTTTTAAATGGGTGATCGGTGATGTGTGTTTAGAACTTCAATAAAATCTTCAAATTCCTCCTTGGAGTGCTCCCAGATCCCAAAAATATCATCCAGGAATCTAAAATAGTGGGTTGGTTTTAGAATACATTTTTTTAATGCTGTTTCCTCCCACATTGCCATGTAAATATTAGCATACGAAGGAGCAAACCGTTTTCCCATTGCTGTGCCCTTTGTTTGTAAATAAAACTTATTGTTCAATTCAAAATCGTTCTTGGTCAGATTAAGGCTTAACAATTCTAATAATTCTGCATCTGGCCGGCCCTTCCCCTATCCGGATATTTGTTGAAATTTTCTTTCACTGCCAGTGCCTTCAACCCTGCATCTGTCTCAATGTTGGTGTATAGGCTGTCAATATCAATTGAGAATAAAAAGGCCGTTTGTGGCATTGTTATTTTCTTGATTTTTTTTTCTTGAAGTGCCTTTCACATAGCTCGGATGCTGGGTTGAGAGAGGTTTCAGGAAATATTCAACAAATTCTGCTGTCTGATAGGTTTCGCTGCCACAGTCAGAAACTATTGGTCGGCCCGGTGGGATTTCAAAGGGTACGGTCCATGTGGCCGGTTCTTTATGTATTTTTGGCAATAGATAGAAAACCCTTGGTCGCGGTGTATCCTGACCCGAGAGGTAGGCCTCTTGTTTGCTACTTATTAATTTCTTCTCTTTCATTTGTTTTATAATCCTCTTAGCTTCAATTGCTGTGTTTTTGTAGATTGGTTCCCTCAATTCTTTGTAATGGTTTTTATTACTAAGTTGTCTCTCTGCTTCAAAAATGTATTGGTATCGGTCCATAATTACTATGCAGGATCCTTTGTCAGCAGGTTTGATTATAATGTCTTTATTCTTTGCTAGTTGTCTAAGTGCCCTTACCTTTGGTATTGTCATGTTGTCTGTCCCAGTGTCCTGGGATCCTGTTCAATATCTTACTGTCTTCTCTGAGTAGTAGTTTAAGGCTGTCTGGGAGGGAGCCGTCTGTTGGTTCCCAGGAGGAGCTCGTCTGGAACGGTGTTATTTCTCCCCTCTGTCCCATTCCAAAATGAGTGGCTAACTTTATCCTTCTATGATAATCTGATACATCTTTTTCCAGTTGCTTGGTCTGTTATTTGTAGATGTCCAGTGTGGGAACAAATGATAATCCTTTCTCCAGAACGTCTCTTTGAGCTTTGTCTGGTTTGAAATAGTGTGATAAGTTAATTATGTTTGATTTTTGCCCCGTCTGCATTAGCCTTGCAGGGCATTCCAGTTTAAACTAGTAATCCAATTCTCTAGCATTGCTTTGGCTGTTTCTGGTACCCAGTGTATTTTGTCCCCTTCGGTTTTGAAATCCCTGTCTTCCAATTTGGGGGTGTGTTTTACCCGTGAGATGGACCTGTTTAGGTTGTCTAGTCTCCTCTGTTCTGGTACCTTGAGTTTGTCTGAGTAGTTAATCAAAGCTATGTGTATGTTGGCACAAGGACATTTTTTAGTTGCCCAGTGAATGGTTTGTAGCATCTTTTTATGTCCTGTTTTGTCTGTTTGGTTTTGTCTGTGGTTGAAACCTACTGATATGAGGCAGTGCGCTACCTTGTTGTTTTCCATGGTGTGGTCTTTCAGTAGGTCCACGCAGGATTGGAAGTCCATCCCTGGGAAGCTTTCGATCTGGATGTCACTTCTGGCAAAAGGTGGGATCCTTGCCAGGTTCGAGTCACCGAAAATCAGAATCTTCTTCTCTGGGTTAAGTCTCCAATTCTTCTTGTATCTGGACCCTGGGTGCCTGTGTGGTTTTGTCAGGGGACCTTCTCTCCCGTCTGTTTCGTTGGTGTCCTCCTGTTGTGGTTCTGATCCCTCCTGGATGGCTTCTTGTGGTGTGGTGTCTGGGTTGGTTTGTGTCTCCGTGGTTTGGCTTGGTGCTGGGGAGATTCGGTTTGGGTCCTCCTGTGTTCCTTTGGGCCTCCTTCTCTCCCTCTGCTTCTTTGGTGGTGTGGTCTTCCTTTGTGATGTTGCTAGGTCTGGATAGTTTTCCTGTGTCAGGTGTAGTGCTGGGGGTCCCATCTCCTGGATTACCTGTGCTTGGACTACGATGGTTCTTCTTGGTGGAATGCTGGGTCCTGGTGTGGTTATTCTTCTGGTGTCCCTTTCCGGTGGACCTGTGGATTGGGAGGGATGGGTTTGGGGAGGGCTGGTTGGGATTGATGGGGTAGGGGTGGGGACCCGAGGGTGGGGGGAGGTTGGATGGGAGGGGATGAAGGGTGGGGGTGTGTCTGGTCTTAGCTCAGCGATCGTTGTGAGGGCCTGATCTAAGTCTGTTTGTTTTAATCTTTTGCCTACATTTTTTCTTGCCCATTTGGTCGCTATGGAAAAAGTTTTTTTCCATTCCTCTGTTAGGCAGTCGGCGAGCTCTTGTTTAATTGTTGTCAAGTGCTCCTCTGTACCTGTCTGGTTTCTGGTCACTCGGGCTCCTGCTCCGTGGTTGTGACCGGGGCGAGGGTGTTGCGCTCTGTGTTCAGGTCTCTGCTCCTGGTGGACTCTACGCTGTTGATTCCAGTCCCATTGGGGCCAATGGTTCTGCTGTTTCCAGCGATCCCCTTGGTCCCAATGGTTCTGGTGGCGTCCTCCGTGGTGCCAGGTCTCCCCATCTCTCATTCCCGGTCTGTGGTTGTTTCCTTGGAGTTGATGGTTCGGTCTGTTCCAAGTTCCAGGTCTCCCCTGGTTTCTCATTCCGTGGTGTCTGTGCGCTCCTAGTTGATTCATACTTTGCAACGTATTGTATAGGGTTAGTAACCGTCGGAAAGGCGACATGTCAGAAAGCCGACATGTAACCGAAATTGAGTAGCCTACAAAAGGACCCCAATTGAAAAAAGCCATAGGCTTTTCGGGGTTTTAATCTGATTTAGTTGACCGTGTATTTGAACTGTACTTTCATGTGCTTATTTTCTGCAAGGAGGGGCCTACAGTGCCTCTTACTCTGGAGTACTTTCCACGGCGGCGCAGAGTGAGCGCTATAAAGATTGGGCCCAGGCGAAGAGGAAGAGAGAACAGGCCGAGCAACAGGTATGAACTATAAATTGAGTAGCCTACAAAAGGACCCCAATTGAAAAAAGTCATAGGCTTTTCAGGGTTTTAATCTGATTTAGTTGACCGTGTATTTGGACTGTACTTTCATGTGCTTATTTTCTACAAGGAGAGGGCTGCCTATGAAAAACTGTCCCCGAAAGAAAAGATGGCGGCGAAGACGGCTGCCAATGAAAAAGAACGTCATCGAAGAGATCCCCACTACCTCTACATCCTCGGATGAAGAGGTTCCGCCCAGCAGCGAGGTCGGAAGCCAAGGTGTCTCCGAGGCGGCGGCCATCAGCGAGGCTCCCTCCATCAGCAGCGACAGTTCCATCAGCAGCGGCCGCCGCCCGTTGACCGTCTCCACCGCGCCTGTCTTGTCATGGAACGTATCCGCGTTGGGAGGCTACCCTCAAGGTGTTTTTCAATACATGCCCGGCGGAATACCTGCTCAGCGTATGATCTTGCGAGACCTCAACAACCCGTTCAACCCGAACGACCCGTTCGCCCCGTGCCGCAGGGGCATCTACCCAGGGGATCCACCTCCACCAGCCGTTGCTGATGGAGGGAACCTCGCTGATGGCCGCCTCGGAGGCACCAAAAGACAAAAACAAAACAAAGCCGACGCCCAAGCCCAAACCCAAGACCAAGCCAAAGCAGTAGCAGAAGTCTGATGAAGAGAAGCCCCCCACCTAAGAACTTACACTGAGCAGACTTAAGTCTCTAGAATGTTCATGGTGTTTTTGATATGTTGGGGCTGGGAAGCGTTTGCCATGTTTGGCATGTTTGAATTTAAGTGTGTTCTTAAACACGTCAATTTAACCAAAGAGAGATTCATTTATATTGGAAGCTGCCACTACCCTGGGTGAAAACAGGCCAATGTAATACTGCAATAGTGAATGCATATATCTTTTGAGTGCTATGGTGTCATTTAAAAACTATTAGTCTGGTTTACAGTGGATTAAATCAAAACCCTTTTATTAGTCCTGTAGTCTATTGTGTTAGTATTGTGTCTTTGCAGCTGCGGGCTTCGCCTTCTTTGCCTTCTTGGGGGATTTCTGGCTTCTTGGGTTTGACTGCCTTCACTTCAGATTTCTCGTTGAGGTTGTAGAATCCGGAATCGGTGCAAATACACACTCACTGACATGGAAGGAAGTGGCTTGCAGTAGGCTAGTCCAGGACCAGGGAGGGGTACCAGGGGGTCTCCAGCTAAATTAGTTAACATAGCGTCACAATCATTTTAACCACTTAGCTTTGGCTATTCAAAAATAGCAGATCTACAAGCTCATAGCGCATGAGCTTGTAGATCTTCTATTTTGGAAAAATCTTGAAAATGTGTGCATATCTTCTGGGGGTCCCTGGCACAAAACATTTTCAGATGGGGGTCCGCGGCCGAATCTATATCAATTTAGGTTAGGGGTCCTTGGAATGAAAAAGGTTAAACCATTGGGCTTAGTGGGCTAGTCTGTGGTTTCCTCCAAGGTGGAAAGACCGGTGATGCGAGGTTAGGTGGTTTGAGAATGCCCCAAATCATTAGATATTCCGATATTAATGTCTTGGTTCAGTTATAGTATCGCCATTAACCCTAGCCCGTTTTTACTGAAATAGTTTAATTCAATGTTATGGTTTTGAACTAGTTTAGGTTTATTGGACAGGGATAATAGAAAGTGTATGTATTCTGTGAAATCAAACCACAGAAGCACATTTAAAATACAAAGGAGCGTGAACATATTTTTCCAATGGTTTGCAACAATACAATCTGCTGCTATTTATAACGTAAAAAAAAGACAAAAAACGAATAAATAAATAAATAGAGAGAAAAAAGAAAAGAAGCTGCAGTCGTTGGATCATTCTCGTCGATGCAACATCCGCGCCAGCGGATGGCGGTATTGCGGATGAGTTGACTTCAGTGAAAGGAAGTCCCGCGCAGCGTTGCCATGTCCGCTTATTATAAGCGACTTAGGGCTTGTTTCTAAAGTGTAGTTGCTTATTCGGGCTCGCTTCCTAAATGTTGTTTAAACCAGTGGTTCTCAAACATTTCATTTCATTTCAAGAACACCCAAATTAATATGTATTTGTGGACCCCCCCCCCCTAAAAATATGTTGTGCCAGGGACCGCTCCCTGTACCAGATGTGTGTTAAAAAAAATATGAAATGTACAAATATTCAACATGTTTACTTTTTCCCCCCCAAGACTTGTTTGAAAAAAGCAGATCTACAAGCTGCGTTGCGAGCTTATCGATTGGCTATTTTCAAATTGCCAATGCATATAAGCAGTGGTGTAAAGTAACTAAGTACATTTACTTAAGTACTGTAAGTACAATTTTGAGATATTTGTACTTTACTTGAGTATTTCCAATTTCCAATACTTTTACTTCTACTCCACTACATCTCAGAGGTAAATATTGTACTTTTACTCCACTACAATTATTTGAAAACTTTAGTTACTAGTTACTTTGCAGATGTAAATTATGATGTTATAGAACATACATTAACCAATTTAGTCCTATTTTATACATAGGCTATTTGAAAATAGCCGATCTACAAGCTCACAACGCGTCGCATCGCGACGCGTTGTGAGCTTGTAGATCTGCTATTTTCAAACATTTTAGTACTTTTACTTTTGGTACTTTAAGTACATTTTGATGCCAATACTTCTGTACTTTTACTCAAGTACATTTTGAATTGTGGACTTTTACTTGTAACAGAGTATTTTTATATTGCAGTATTGGTACTTTTACTTTTTTAAAGAATTTTAGTACTTTTTCCACCACTGCATATAAGTTTAAAGTGCGCTTGACGTGGCCTGTACTGTAGTCGCTTCTTTGGGGCTTGTTTTCATAGACCCGGTTGCTTATTTCTCTCACGCAAAACCTGGCAACACTGGTCCCGCGTTGTGTTTTCTGCAACGACGCAAGCATGGCGGCCTCCTCCGGCTCCTCCAGCGCCAGCAGCAGCACCATCCGCGTTCGGCTGCACTTCGACTACCCTCCTCCCGCCGCCGCGGCGGACAGCCAGGGCCGCATGGTCTGGGTGCTGCTGGACCTCAACAGGTGTCGGGTGGTCGCGGACCTGGAGAGCGTCATCCGCGACCGGTTCGACTTCAGCCGCCAGAGCCTCCTGAACCTGTTCGTGGAGGACTACTACCTGCCTCACACCGAGAGCATCCTGGTGGTCCGCGACAACGACATTGTCAGGTTGGTGGTGGATTGATTGATTGATTGATTGATGTACTTTATTTAGTAAGACATGAGAACATCAGTTCATGGAAGTACAAATTCACAATACAAGGTCTACTAAACTGGAAGACTCATTAAGCTCTGAGCTTGTTTAAGATGAGATCCCCATGCACACAAATCATGATGACATATAAGAGACAGACAGATATACACACTACTGTACAGAACGTCATACAATAAGCTTACAGGTTACTGGTATGAAGAGGGGAAAAATATGTACAAGAGAAGAAAAAGAAGTAGGGGGGTAGGTTAAGACTTAGACAGGGCTCGTCTCAGGTTATTATTAGGGGAGGAGGGGGGAGGAGAAGAGGGGAGGAGAGAAGAGAAGGGGGGGAGGAGAGGGGGAAGAGAGAGGAGAGGGGGAAGAGAGGAGAGGGGTGAGGAGGACCACTTAAGGGGAAAACACATTTAGAACATCTAGGGTCGACCCCCAGGCCCCCTGACATCTTTACTGCCTGGTAAAGATCCTGCCCAGCCTAGCTGCTGAAACTCGTGGGCCAGACTCGCCATAAAAAGAAATAAAGAAAACATCAACATCATAACATTAGCCTCACCCCGGTCGGTACTGTGAGAACGGCACACGATGCATATGCAAATGTTCTGTTGTAGCCAACTACAGCAAGTAGCCTTGTTTTCAAATTGCCCTCGTTTGCAATTCGGCCAAACTGGTTGACCCTTGACAGATAGTCTTGATCCAAGGCTCCAAGGCTATCTGTCAAGGGTTGGTATTGCAACTCTGGATTCCAGATATTAGAAATAGAATCTAAGAGTTGCTTGCGGCCAAGGGACCCCCAAAACTCGGAGATGGAGTCACATTCCTGTGATGGTCCATTTGGTTCCTAATTATCAATCATTTGGGGACCCCTGGGTGTATCCGGACACTACTTTGACAACCACTGCAGTAAAGCAAACTGCACTAACTACAGATTTCATTAAGTGTGTGGAATCTGCAATACACTTTTAGAACGATTATATAACAATATCTAAGTGCTTGGCGTGGACATCCCTTAATCTGGAGGCTGCACCAGGGGTGATGGCTTGAGTCTTGTATTCAGGACAGGAGTCCCTGAGTTAAACATGATAAGACCAATGTTGTATAATGCATACCTCGCTGCAGGATGTACTTATTGGTGCACCATGATGAGCCTAATATAATACTAGTTGTCAACACTAAGACCAAGATGATTGACAGTCTGTGCTAGAGTCGGTCACCATAGTTTCAAGAATGTCATATAGAAGAATACAAGAGTACAATTATTTGGTTTTCGTTCCTCAACATTGTAGCAACAATAACAGAATAATGAATTAAGCACACCGTACTACGGTAAAGAAATGGGCTAACTATGTACATTAGTGATGTAGCACACTTTGAAGTGCTTTGAAGGTGCAGTATGCATGTGTCACACTTCTAAATGGTGATGAGGTCTTTCACTTTCAAAATGTTTACAAATTAGGGAAAATAGCAGATCTACGACTAAGCTCATGTCACATCGCGGTGTGAGCTTGTAGATCGGCTGTTTTCGCTACTTTTGCGTGTCACTCTTGTACGGCAAAACTGGGAATTAATTTATTAAAAGAAAAAAACATGAATGTGAAATATGGAGATACAAGGTTTCCATCAACAATACGCTTCTTGGTCTCCCGTTTGACAGGGTGAAGGTGGACACTCTGGCCCAGGTGAACGGCTGCAGCACACATCCAGGGCCCTCCGACGACAAGTCCAGAAAGAGAACAAGATGCCCAGAGGACGATGGAAGCCCCACAGAAAATGGAGAGGGTGTGAAGAAGAAAAAGAAGAAGAAAAAGAAAATGGTTGAAGAAGAGAGGATAGAGACGGAGAGCAAGGCCCCGGATGATGGGGGCAATAACGACGCACAAAGTAAACACAAGAAAAAGAGGAAGAAAAAGAAGAAGAAGAAGATGGTGGAGGACACTGTCAGCAACGCTACGCCCAAACCTGCCGACTCCACCAGTAAGCCCCGCGCTGCCGCAAGACCGCCGGCCAACAGCACCAACAGGCCTGTGGCAGCGGCGGCGGCCATAAACGGTAAAGGGAAGACGCAAACCCCACAACGTGTTTCCTCTTCAGATTCCAGTGACAGCAGCGACGAAGACCAGGCTCCCAAAAAGACGCCTTCACAAAAAGAGGCGCCTAAAACTACCTCCTCCACGCCCACTCTTCCCAAGGCGCCTCCCAAAGCCGCAACGCCCGTCCGAAAACCACACCCTCCTGTTCCATCATCATCATCGGAAAGTGACTCTTCCTGTGATGAAGCCCCCAAAAAGGCGACGCCGAAAAACACATCTTTAGCTAAACCTGTCCCCTCCACCCCAGCCCTAAACGGCAGTACCAGTGATAAAAATACCTCCTTTAAACCTCCTCCTGGTTCCTCCGCCTCACAGCCTGGAAACAGCGTGCCGGCACGGAGAGCTGAGAACGTCACAGAGAAAGCAGACGATTCAGACAGCAGCAGCAGCAGCGAGGAGGAGATAAAGCTGGTGATCAAACGTCCAAACGTGGGCCTGGGCTTTGGGCTGGGCTCCACCACGATGGGGGGCCAGCCTCCCGCCAGGGGTCGCGGCAGGGGTAACGACAGAGGGGTCGGTGGCGCCGTAGAGAGGGGTAGGGGTGGAGGGAGAGAAGGCTTTAGGGCTCGGGGTGGGTGGAGGGGCGGGAACGGACGAGGTCATGTAAACTTCGGCTTCAACTACGACGAAGTTTACAGCAGCAGCAGAGGTTTACAGCAGCAGCCGTCCTACCAGACTGATTCCCTCACCAACGAATCTATAGTCCTGCAGGTTTGTCTCCCATTTACTCAGCGGCCACTATTTTCATAATCGATTAAGTTCTCTGAAACCAAACACGCATCTGGTTCTGGTTCCAGAAGGTGGCATACCCTTTCCCTGTTCCGGTTCCAGATTCCCATAGCTTAATTTGATTAGCTCGGCAGCAGATTTGAACTGGAAACGCACATGAAGGTGTCAAATGTGTTTCCAGTTCAAATCTACCCAGCCAATCAAACAAAGCTATGGATAACTGAACCTGAACAGGTTTGCCACCTTCTGGAGACCCGGAATAGAGCACAGAGCCTATACGGAACAAAGTCAATTGACATTTTGGTCTTGTTGAAAAGTAGCACATATTGGACATATTTACATGATGCATCACTAAAGTAAATTCAATTACTAAAATCTAATTTAATTCATTTCCTATTTCTTCAATTCAACTATTCAGTTAAGTGCTTTGAGTCTGTTTTTGCCCCCACATAAGATGTGTTCTGTTATGACTAAATGGCTTCCTTCATGTTGTTTAACGTAGAATCCAGATGAGAGCGCCCCCAAACGGGACTACAGCACCATGCCCCTGCTAGCTGCCCCCCCGCCAGTGGGAGAGGCCATTGCTTTTAAGGTAAGTCTGGCTATGGTAGTGCAATGGTAACGGTGTGGAAACGCACTACTTCATTTGATATCTTGGTTATTCTAGATCAGTTGTCATGGTTATTCTAAATATACTGCGTGTGTGTGTGTGTGTGTGTGTGTGTGTGTGTGTGTGTGTGCGCGTGTGTGTGTTTGTGTGTGTTCACAGCTGCTAGAGCTGACTGAGAACTACACACCTGAGGTGTCAGAATATAAAGTGAGTAAATATTCTTGCCAGTCTGGAAACATTTCATGTGTTGAAGAAAATGAAGTGGCTTTGGATAGTCTGTGCTTTGAGTTGCTAGTTTATATACGTGGTTTTTTTTTTTAAAGAGCTAGTTCAATTCAACGACGAACCTGAGGAAGGATAATAATATTATCCTTTCTCAGGTTCGGCAAATTTCTGCTACACTATTCACTTTCTTTGCTCAAAAGGAAGTGTCTGGCGGAAGCATAAAACCAGTAAATGTGTTTGTGGTTTGTTTAGTATTATTTACATTTGTTTACTTGGAAAATCTTAACATTATTTACTACTGAAAATAAAATATTAATTGCTTTTTATTTTATTGTATTTAGAGTAGCCAATTATTCTTGCCACCCTTTTCTCCCTATTTTGTTGTTATGCCAATTAACGCTCAACACATATTTCATTTTCACATAGTGTTGCCAGTGCCACTGTATTGTAACCGTTTTTATCCTGATGTGGAACAATTATTTTTGCTTAAATTAAGCACAAATAGTGCCTGCTTTTTCAACAGAACGAAACATGATACACATAAGTGCAAGTATTATTATTTAATTGTGGTGAAAACCCAGAATCATTTGGTAGTGAATGTTGAAAGCTGGGACAGTTAAATGTAAAATTTGTCGGGATTTGATTCACCCAGAATGAAACCGGGACGTCTAATCACCGTAGTCTTGATGAAGCAGAAATGTAAAAAGAAAAAAAAAAAGAATGTCAGGAAAACTGTCTTTATGTATTGTTGACCTCATTGCTCTCTGTTTCAGGAGGGCAGGATCGTCAGCTTTGACCCGATCACCAAACAGATTCAGCTGGAGCTGCTCAGTGCTTCTCGGGGTACAAACTAATTTCACTGCTGCCTGTTTTAGTAAGAAGGAGATTTATGAAAGAAGAGGGGAGATGTGGAGGTCTGAACTTGGCACAGTCCACCTGAGAGCAGTTGTGCTGCTTGATGCCATGTCCTGTTGCATGTCCTAGAATCAGTAGCGGGCGAACATGGCTCCCAGATGGAGATTTGAAGTCAAATTCAAAGCAAAATTCAGGAGATAAAGAGAGTAGATTTATTTTGTTCCTATATTGTGAGACTACTGTATTTACCCTCGGGTAAAGTTTAGTTACTTCACAAAAGGTAAAATTACCACAAGTAATTGCATTTATGTTAATATTCATGTTTAATTCTAGTGTATAATTCTAGTGTGACATCTTTGTCATCTACATTTGGTCAACTTGTTCTAATATTTATGGAAGGGTATGAATCCTTTTTTTTTTGTTAAGATTATGTTTGCAGCTGAATTTTATGGCCAATTTCCATTGCCCATGGATATTAATGCTTTGTTTTGGGTTTAATAGGTAGTGGTTTCAATAAATGTACCAAAATATGTTTTGCTGGGTTCAAACGACAAAATCTTGAAGAATGAATACTGATTTGTTTGTAAAAGAGGCCTTTCTCCAATAAGACTCCTTCAATAAAGGCCTTGTACCCTCTGCAGTTGAGGCAAATAAAGGCCCTGATTGATTGATTGATGTACTTTATTTAGTAAGACATGAGAACAACAGTACATGGAAGTACAAATTCACAATACAAGGTCTACTAAACTGGAAGACTCAGTTAAGCACTGAGCTTGTTTAAGATGAGATCCCCATGCACACAAATCATGATGACATATAAGAGACAGACAGATATACACTATACAGAACGTCATACAATCAGCTTACAGGTTACTGGTATGAAGAGTGAAAAATATGTACAAGAGAAGAAGAAAACGGGGGTGGGGGGTGGGAGGATATGTTAAGAGTGAAAAATATGTACCACTGGCCACTATTATGAGTATAACGCCTCAAATCAGGCTGTGGCTTTCATTTCCAGTCGTTTATTTTCCAATCGTTTATTTTACATGGAGTTTGCCAATTGCCATCAGGGTGACAGATGGTGTTGCTCGGCTCAGTTAAAGGTATTTCAGAACTGATTCTGATCACCTATAGTATCTTAAGGTCTAGCACCTGCTAACTGTCTAAAATGTACCATCAGCTTCCATCGCATCACAGGTTTACTAATGTAAATGTTTGTTTGCTAACATGTCCCTCAGCTCCTGTGGAGCCTGGTAAGTTCGACCTGGTCTACACGAACGCATATGGCGAGGTGGACAGTGTGGAGTACGCTGTGACCCATGGTTCTCAGGTAAGACGGAGCATAGTGCAAAGAACACAGTACACTTGAATGTATAGTCCTCCTCAGTCAGAGCAAAACATCTAACCCATTGAGACCTCAGGCCGATTCTACAAACGGTTTGCCTGAAAAGCTTATGTTGCTATGTCAGTCGTTCTTTTTCATGTCAAAATAATATGTATTTGGCTGCAGACCCCCAACTCAAAATATTTTGTTCCAGGGACCCTCAGAAGCAAAGATTTGAGTTAAAAATGTTACAAATATACATATTCAAAGATTTGCACACATTTAATATTTCTAAAATAGCAGATTTACAAGCTCATAGCGCGGCACAAAGTAACGCGCTATGAGCTTGTATAGCTACTATTTTTGAATAGCCAAAGAAATCTAAAATAACATGCATGCTTTCCTAGTTTTAATGGCTTAACCTGAAACACAAGAGTGACCTGCTCTACCTAAATCATTGAGGTGTCACTGAAAACATGGTTACAGATGTGACCCACAGACTTTTACAACATCAAACTGTACAACATTTACGAATGATGAACAAATTGATAATGATCAATAATCAAGACTTTGATGTGAAATCTATTAGATATTCTTTTTTTCTTCTGCAAATCATCTTCAGTGATACCGTACAATTTTGGTAGAGCCACTACACCGTTGGCACGTGCAAAGTATGTGATACTGTACCATAGAGTTTATTGTTACTTTGGTTGTACTTGCTGGCATGTTGTCTCGATCAGAAAATAATTGCCGTGGGTTGTATCGCTCACACACTGGCACCACATTTGACGGGGTTTGCCTGCTGATAATAGCAGATCTAAAACCTCACATCACGTCGTGATGCTGCGCGCTGTGAGGTTGTAGATCTACTATTTTCAATGTGTGGTATTATTAATCTGGTTTATATCGACCACCTGCAGTGGCCCTCAAATGGGTTGCTGTCCAGGTATGCCTTCAGATTTTGCAATATATATATACGACTATACACATTATTATTACTTTTTTCAATGTACTATGTACTTTGTGTGCACCCATGTCTGAATACAGAGGCACATTTTATACCCTAAAATATATATTTTAACCACGTCTTCTAAATCTTTAATTATTTTGAACCTATTCTGTGAAGCACATTGAACTGCACCTGATGTATGAAATGTGCTATATAAATAAACGTTGATTGATTACAACCTGGCATCCCTATTTTGGGCATGTCAAAATAAATAATTGCAATCCCCCCCCCCTCACTGTTTTTGCAGTGAATGCAGCTGTGCCTTGAGATTTTGACTTAAACATTGGTGTACCTTATGCACAAAAACGTTGTGCTAATCAGCTCGACCGGGCTGATCCCAAGCGCAGGACTTGCACTGACAGTAGCAGTATGTTTAGACGAGCCAAAGCCGTTCTATTGTTGTTCCGCTCACATTTGAAGCCCTTTCCCTTTACTTTGAGTGAATCTATTCATGACCCCCCCCCCGCCCCCCATTTTAGTTGGGGGGGGGGGGGGATTACAACTAGCTGCATGTGCAGAATGTTTTAGTTGTTGTGATTTGGTGGCCACAGTGAGGGGTTTTGTGGTGTTTTTTTTTTTTTTGGTCGATTTTGTAGTCTAGTTTTGTGACATCCTCATTTTTGTTCCCTTTCAGGTGACCGAACGGTGGGAGTCCCTGTTGGAACCAAGGCTGATCATTTAGATTAGGAGAAGATGACCTGGAGACGACACACACACACACACACACACGTTCATATTACCTTGTTAATGTCTTTAATCTACTGCAGTTCTTCTTACACTGGAAGTCTGCAGTTCTTCTTACACTGGAAGTCAGATGTTATGTTCATCATATTTCTCCATCAAAGTTCAGGGCGTGTTCAAAGCCACTAGTTAAAAAAACCCCCCAAAAACATGGTTCTACTAGTGAGCATTATACTAATGGCATCCACACCAGCTGTTGATGTTCAAATAACACTCTTCACTTCATCTTACCTTTGAAGGCCCAGCGAGGGACCATGTGTTCTGGATGACAGTGTATTATACTCCCTTGCAGAGTCATAATTTTGGGCTCTTTCTTTCCACAGAAGGGTTGCGAGAGGAGCCTGTTGCTTTTAAATAGTTTCCTAAAGCAAATCCCAAGTGCACAGCTGACTTGAATGAGAATAGTTCAGTCCCCCTTTTTAAGTTGTCTCATTTTACCATTTTATCTCGATTGCAGTTAAAGGACGACTTCTCCCATTTTCAACCTATTTTCATATAATTGGTCCTCACCAATGCTCATGATAAAATTGTGCCATTTTTTTCCCTACTGTCTCATAGAAGGGCTGTGGACACTTCAGTAACCTGCATAACGGTGACATCATCGTTAAGCTTTTTCAAAAAAACATTCTCCATTATGGCATAATAACTTTCCAAGAATTGAAAGCCTGCAGTTTCTATTAGCTTGGATTCCCCATCGATGATGTCACTGGTAGGCGGGTTTCTGAAATGTCCACAGTCCTCCTCTGAGACAAAGAGTGAGTAGACAAATGGTACCATAAAATGAGCATTAGTGAGGACCAATTATATGAAGATAGGTTGAAAGTGGGTGAAGTCATCCTTAAAGTGAATACATTTCAAATATTTTTTGTTTTTGGCTGGGGTCAGTGGCACATGCCACTAATTTGTATTGCAAAATGCAAAGTGAAGGGTTGACGGTTTTATATTGTACAGTGTTATGTGACTGTGGATATTATATTTGAATAAAGATGTTTTCCATAAAAATGTTTTCATGTTAATTACCCCAGCTACTGGGAAATATTAACAAACTAAGTGCATTAAGTTGAAATGGTCCGTTTTGGCTCATTCAATTGACTGGATTTATCTCTGGGTGGCCTATCTGGCCTCCTGGAAATGGAAAAAAAAAAAAAAAAACAGCTTTACGAAATAATACAATCCTGAGTGTTAATTTAATTCAGAGGGTACAAATGGAACCGAATGGACCCTCACATCAGTGGTTCTCAAAGTGGGGTCCAGGCACCATCGGGGTTCCTTGAGGGGGTTCCAAATGGACCCTTACAGGTCTATGGTTCCATAGACCTCTCAAAGTTATGGGGGTCCTTGAAATCAAAAGGTTTAGACAACCACTGCCTTACATAACCTTGTATCTTTGACTGTGTACCTGTGTTGGTAAATATATTGCACATTACGCAATGCTTCGGTTTTCAATCGTGCATTTCCGTCATTGATCGTATGATACCACCCCCCCCCCTCTAACATCTATGAATGGTCCTTCCCATGTGGTGGAAGCTGAAGTGATGCTGATGTAACAACACCTCCTCCCCAATCAGACCAGCAGCACCAGAGCACACACTGACGCACACACCAGGGTTGCCATGTCCGGTTATTGTAAGCTACTTTGGGCTTTTTTCCTGTAAAATTTCTTGTAAATATTGGTAGTTGGTGGTATTGCGGTTTTTTGGGCTTGTTTCTAAGTGCAGTTGCTTATTTAGGCTTGTTAAGGCTTATTAATGTTGTTTAAACCAGTGATTCTCATACATTTTCATGTCAAGGACCCCAAATTAATATATATTTGTAGACCCAACCTCCTGAAAATAATAAAGAGGGACCCCCATACAAGATACATTTTCTTCATTTTTTGTTTTTGAAAATAGCAGATCTACTTGTAGATATACAGGTTTAAAGGTGCTCATGTTATGTGGCCCAAGTTGCTTCTTTTGGGCTTGTTTTCCTAGACCTGGCTGCTTATTTCTCGCAGAATCTGGCAACCCTGACACACACACACACACACACACACACACACACACACACACACACACACACACACACCGGGGAGAAGAGGAGAGAGGAGAGGAGAGGAGAGGAGGAGAGAAAACGATGTCGATGGCGACTAATAAACGAATGACGACGGAGTCCCTCTAAAAAAAACACACACACATTCACACAACAACAACAACAACAACATCCCACATTTCTCTCCTCTCCATCATGGAAGGGAATGGTTTCCCCAACCAGGAGCAGCTATTCCAGTTCCTGAAGAAGCTCAAGGAGGTGTTCGACGTCTGCGACGAGGATGCTGACGGATACATCAGGGTGGAACACTTCGTGGACCTGGGGCTCCAGTTCGGACAGGGAGATGAGGTGAGGCGGTTGGTTGGTTGGTTGGTGTATAGCCATGGATCACACGACGGTCGTCTGTCACGACCGTCATGGATGAACTTCAACCTGGTGTTTGCACTTTCTCCATTTACAGCGCGCACATCTACATAAACGTTCAGATGTAAAATATAAAGTGCTTATTCCATGGCCAAGGATGTTCCAATTATGTACGGGCCCTCGGAAGTACCCGTATCTTCCTTATTGTTAAATACAATTCATTTTAATCCAATCGGTGGCCATTTTCTCATAAAGTTATTATGTATCAGAGTGCAATACACCTACCAACCGATAGGGTTGCGTTGCGTATTTCAAAGCATATGGCGAAAATACGAAGAAAATGGCCACCGATCGGATTAAAATACTTTTTATTGAACAATACGGAAGACACGGGTACTTATAAAAGCCCGAACATAATTGGAACATCCGTGGCCATGGGCTAAGCACTTTATATTTGAAATCTGAACGTTTGTTTAGATGTACGGGCCTAAAAAGGAGAAATAGCAAACACCAGGTTGAAGTTCATCCATGACTGTCATGCATCAGGGTTGGTCGGTTGGTCGCTTTTTCCATATATCTATGGCTTTTTCAACCGTGTTGCTCTGTGCATCGATTAACGGAACGCACATTGATTTAGTCGTGTGGTAACAGCCTTTTAATTGGAGCAAATGAGTCGGTATCACACACAAACCCCTCTTATATCCCATCAAGACCTGAGGCCGATTCTACAAATGCCTTCTAAATCAGTTTCAATCAATTTTCCAGAAATGTTCAAAAAATAGCAGATGTACAAGCTCGCGGCTTGTATATCTAAAAAAAACGCAAAAATCTATCCCGGTTTTAATGGGTTGTCCTGATCTCTCTCTCAGAGAGATCAGGACACGTCAAGTTGTTGATCCTGAACCTGGTAAATGTAGTTGTCAACCTGTTTCTCAGATGTTCTGCTACTTGTTTGGTTTGCAGGGGGACACACAAGCACAGTCACATAACTCCATAAAGGCCTATTATACCTGAGACTGTGTCACTGACTGACTTATATGCTACCCAAATAGGCTACAATGTAGCCTATTTGGTATTATGTTCCTGCCTCAGATGATGCCGCTACATCATCTGAGGCAGGGACATATACTGTAGCTACCTTCCATTTATCGAGGTCGAGGCCTATCTTTTCTTCCCTTTCTTTTTCCCACTGCACAAAATAGCTACTGTCATGTTATTGTCTTGATCAGGTGATGGTGGTCAATGATTGCTTTGCTGGACATTAACCTGATATAACCTGCATCAACAGCTTTATAGATGAATGCTAGACTATTGTCTGTGAGTATGTTTTGCATTCAATTCAATTCAATTTGTTTTTATTTGTGTTACATTTTTGATTTATTGTACATGTTAACTTAGAAAAAGTAAGTCCTGGTTAGGTATTACATAACAAACAACTGAAAACACACACACACACACACACACACACACACACACACACACACACACACACACACACACACACACACACACACACACACACACACACACACACACACACACACACACACACACGCGCGCGCACACACACACACACACACACACACACACACACACACAGTGTAACTGTATCCTAGTAGTATAACGTGACTATAACAGTCGATAATAATTCAAACAGCTGTTAATTCAGACACCTGAAGGCCCACAGCATTGAAGTGTGAGTGTATTTGTGCAGACTAGACTAGTGTTGTAAATGAAGACATGGAACCTGAATGTTAAAGGACCTGTCATTTAACAGACATAACATAGCGTGGTTCACTGCACCCCTCCCTCCCTGCTGAACACTCCTGAGAGGAACAGATGTTACCACACTTTGTCAGAAGATATTGGGTGGCATCCAATGAGCATGCAAATTAGCTCTAATTAACCCATTAAGACCTGAGGCCGATTCTAAAAATGTCTTCTAAATCCTATAACAGTTTTCTGAAAAACATATGTTGCTTTATAGTGGTGGTGCTCAAACCTTTTCATGTCAAGGACCCCCAAGATTATATGTATTTGGCCGCAGACCCCATCTGAAAATATTTTGTTCCAGGGAACCCTGGAAGCATAGATTTGAGTTTAAAATGTTCGTTTTATAAAACAATATATATCTATATATATAGGATTTTAACACATTTTCAAGACTTTTCAAAAGTAGCAGATCTACAAGCTCATAATGCGGCACAAAGTGACGCACTATGAGCTTGTATATCTGCTATTTTTGAATAGCCAACCAATGTGCTATATATATATAGCTCAAATCTGAAATGACACATATGCTTTCCCGGTTTTAATGGGTATATAAAGGAGAAGAATGAAGTAGAATGAAGTCAGCCAAGTGCCAATGTGTCTCATGGTGGTCTTGAAGGATGATACAATCCAAACTTTTTAACAGTACAGTAAAGTAGTTGTTCGTTAATACACTTTAGACAAGTATACAGTGGGTCTGGGTCCCAGTATACTAAGCCCTTCATAGTCTAATAATTAATAAGTCGGTTTGATCATAGTCAATAGTCGTTTTTTTATGCCCTTTTCCATGCTGAATGAATTACTTCTTGAACAATGATGAGCACATTTCATATAAACTCCAATTACAACTACTTGAATTCTACCAGTCTATAGCCCAAGAGTTCTAATGTGTGAAATCAACTTTAGAATGTTGAGTTCTCAAACTTCACCAACCCTGAAAAGCCTGGTCTCTGCATGCTTGTATGCATCAAACCCAATTTTACCTATTTGGTGATTAAATCAATGAATCAACTAAACAACAAATTCCTCTGACTGTAAGAATGTCTTTAGACGAGGACAGCCCCACAGTATAACACACCACAGCCGAGAATGTGATGTCGATGTCGCACAGCGAGAGTCGTGCAGACAATAGAAAACAGATCGTAACACGGTGTTGCATTACAGTGTATCTATAACAGTTACGGTTCTGTGAGTGACATTGAGTCATCGTGCTGCTTAAGGGATTTTGGAGCACGGCAGCAGCAGTAACAGCGGCGCTGACGTCTCTGGCAACGAGACAAATGACATTCTCTGTGGAGGAGGCTCCCCGCCCACCGAGGTATCCTCACTAATCGGTCGGTGTCCTCTGTGCTAATGAAAGCTCTCCTTGGGAGAAAAAAAAATGCAGTTCTCTGTGTTTTGTGGAGAGGGCCAGTGAGGACAGGGTGAAGGCTGTGCTGTGGTGAAGATGCAGGTCTCTTGTTTGACTTTATTCTGCTTTCTCTCTGAACGTGTTTTGTGTTATTATCCCATTAAATCCGGGAACGCATCTGTGTCATTTTAGATTTCTTTGGCTATTCAAAAAACTGTTGTTGTGACTCAAATCTTTGCTTCTGCGGGGGCGGTGGCTTTTATAAAGCCACCGTCGTCATTATTATTATTATTATTATTATTATCATCACCTATGCTGCTGCAATGTCTGAAGTAAGCCGAACAAAAATAAGTTTTACTCTTAAGCAGTGGTGGAAAAAGTACTAAAATCTTGTACTTAAAGGGATATTTCACTTTCAAAAAAACTTTGGGTCATTTTATCATCTACTCAGGCCTTTGTGAGCCCCCCAGACCTTTTTAAGTTGCTTGATTCAGTATTTATATATTTGATATTCATTTTATCAGACACGCCCCCTTCCTATACAAACCCATTATAACTTCAAACTCCATTTTTAACATGTTAGATTAATCAAAAACACCCGTCCTTGGTTTTGGTGACTCACCCCGCCCTCCTAATACGCGAGGGGCCGTGTTTTTTCGAAACAAATAAAATACAATAAAAAAATTAAATAAAATAAGTGAAAAAAGTTATCGAAAGAACACGGCCCCCTCGCGTATTAGGAGGGCGGGGTGAGTCACCAGAACCAAGGACGGGTGTTTTTGATAAATCTAACATTAAAATGGAGTTTGAAGTTATAATGGGTTTGTATAGGAAGGGGGCGTGTCTGATAAAATGAATATCATATATCTAAATACTGAATCAAGCAACTTAAAAATGGTCTGGGGGGTTCACAAAAGCCTGAGTAGATGATAAAATGACCCAAAGTTTTTTTGAAAGTGAAATATCCCTTTAAGTACAAGATTTTAGTACTTTTTCCACCACTGCTTAAGAGTAAAACTTATTTTTGTTCGGCTTACTTCAGACATTGCAGCAGCATAGGTGATGATAACCCGAATCTTCAGGGTTTAGCTGGGGACAGCTTTATGGAAGATGCTTAAGAGGACAACACTGCTCCTCATATTCACTGTGTGTGTCTCTGCCGTGTCCCCTTATTGGAGAGACACGCCTTGTCCTTCAGAAGACCCACAGGTTGGTGGGTATACCAGCAGTGTGTTCGTTGTGTAGCCCTGTGCTTCCTTTCTGCAGGTCGTTCAGTGTCTATATGGCTGCTAAGGTCTCCAGCGCTGCCTGGCGCTAAAAATAACAGCAAGCTGCGCAAAGCGGAAGGTGCTCCTTCCTTAGATCCCCCCACCCACCCACCCACCCCCACCTCTCTCCTTCCATCTCTCTGTTCTCAATCTCTTATCTCTCTACCTTTCTCATCTCTGGTGCTCTCTATTGCTCTCTCTGCATTCCTGTTACTGGCTTGCTCTCTCTCTCTCTCTCTCTCTCTCTCTGTTCCTCTCTCTGTCGTGGTCTGGCTCTCATGTCTGTCTGTCTGTCTGCCTTTCTATCTGTCTGTCTGTCTCTCTCTCTGTTCCTCTCTCTGTTGTGGTCTGGCTCACATCTGTCTGTCTGTCTGCCTTTCTATCTGTCTGCCTTTCTATCTGTCTGTCTGTCTGTCTCTCTCTCTGTATCTATTTGCATCTCTTCCTCACACTTATCTTGCATTCTCTGTCGCCATAGTGATGGTAGCTTTGCAGGGAGTGCATCATAGGTGGTGGAATGGTGGGCTGGTAACCAGCGATAAGGGGGATGAAGGGATCCTCCTACCTGCACTAAACAGCCAATCACGATAATTGCCGGTGATTGGCTATCTCTGACTGTGGCTGGCTTATTTGGAAGGAACGCTCTCTCTCTCCAGTGTTGCCAAGTCTGCTTATTATAAGCGACTTTGGGCTTGTTTTCCTGCAAAGTCGCTTGTAAATATTGGTAGTTGCGGGCTGCGTTTCTTTTTTTCAGGCTTGTTTCTAAAGTGTTGTTTATTTGGGCTTGCTGCAGCTTAACCACTTTAACCCTATGGTACATCGGCTATTTGGAAATAGCCGATCTACAAGCTCACAACGGTCCCGCGACCTGTTGTGAGCTTGTAGATCTGCCATTTTCAGAAAATATTGGGGAGAAAAATTGAAAAATCCATATGGGGGGTTCCTGGCACAAAATATTTTCAGATGGGGGTCGTGGCCCTTGAGAACCACTGGTCTAAAACAACATTAGACAATATAACGTTCGACTGACTGCCCTAGTTTGGCCTTGTTTTTTTCAAAGACCTGGTTGCTTGTTTCTGCCGCAAAATCTGGCAACGCAGCAGCCTCTCTCCACAACCCATGTCCACTAGCCTCCAGTCCAGATCCAGTTAAACACCCTACTGGAGTCTTTCCAGCTTGTGGATGCAGGCAGATTCAATGCACAGCCATTGTTCTAAACCATTGCTCTGTTTTCTCTTGGCCTGATTCGCTAAGCCAGCATATACACACACACACACACACACACACACACACACACACACACACACACACACACACACACACACACACACACACACACACACACATACATGCATGCATCCTTACATGTATGTACAGTATGTATGTATACACGGCTTGTAGATCGGCTATTTTTGGTTATTAGTTATTTTAAGATTAAAGCAGTATTTGAAGTGTTCAAACAATAGAATCCATGTTCAGAAGCATCTTCCATAAAGCCCTAATGGTGTTATAAAAGCAAAAATTAAAGCCTTAATCTGCAATTTCTTCAACTGGTTGGCTGTGTATATACAGCAGTAACATAGGTTTAGAACAAGGGCCCAGCATCCGCCTTTGAAATCGAGTCTATATAGGAAGTAAAATAGCGGTATCGTCCGTCAATAGATACGGGCATACGGCCATCGTCCGTCTCAAGGACACACAGCCACGCCCGAGTCCATTCAGTGAAGCTAGTCAGCGACCATCACCCATAGAAATGCAAATATGTACCTGGCTGTACTGTATAAAAAGGGCACATAGAATGCTTTGACAGTGCACTCAGTCAGTACTACAACGAATGAAACTTGTTAAAATATTCAGCGCCAGTCCACCGTTCCAGGAAAAAGAGGGGCTGTCAAATGCCCATATTATAATCTGCCATGAACGCATGTCAACATTCAAACACATACACTAACTTTAAATCAACATAAGTGTTAGTGCTTCGAAATCGCTCCAGTGTGTTTGTGTCAACACACAACATACGCTCGCCCCCATTTTCTTTTGCGGACCAGCGGTTCTTGTATTCCTGTATTTGTTTTACTGAGGATAAGGTTAGAAATAAGTTTAGGGTTAGCCATATTATTAGTTTTACTGAGGTTACGTTTAGGAATAAGGTTAGGTTTAGGCATAGTTTAATGGGGTTACGTTTAGGAATACCAGGTGAATACCACCGGATTGCCCTCGGGGTGACTGTTTTGGGGCAAGAGTTTTGGTGTTCGTCTGTAGTGGGGAACTACGCATGCGTTTGCAATAATGCTTTCAATCAGATTATTAGTGTGGGCAACCAGACTATAGTAATAGATACACTTTATTAGATATTATTATCAGATATCAGAAGTATATTGGGTGTGTGTGTGTGTGTGTGTGTGTGTGTGTGTGTGTGTGTGTGTGTGTGTATATATATATATATATAGAGAGAGAGAGAGAGAGAGAGAGAGAGAGAGAGAGAGAGAGAGAGAGAGAGAGAGAGAGAGACGCACGCGCACACATGCACGCACGCACGCACACACATGCACGCACGCACGCACACATGCACGCACGCACGCACGCACACACGCACGCACACACGCACACACACACACACCGTATATCTAGGTGTGCCCTGGGATTTTTTGGCTATGCCAGGTGTGCCTTGGCACCAAAAAGGTTGGGAAACACTGCTGTAGAGTCTGTGGGCGTAACTTTGTCCATACTTTTTACTGTCTATGGTTTAGAATGATAATAATACCTAAACATCCTCATTTTACATATGCTAATTGTTTAGGAAACAGAGCGTTAGTGTGAAGGGTTTCTTTCATGCACAAATCATCATAAATTAACAACATTTTCCAGTCATTAGATTTTATTTAGCTTCAATCCCTGGTAACTGCATTATTGAATTGGGGAAAGTAATTAGGTGTACTACTAGTTACCACAAAAAGAAGTGGAGTTACAGTAACGTGTTGTTGCTTTGTAACACTGTCACTCCAAACATTTGTTATTTGAAGTAGATTGTATGCGCTGCCATCTTTATTGTAGCTCGGAAATTGTTGCTATTACCTCTCTCCATCGGAATAGACATACAAGTTAGGGATTGTAATAGCTTTCACCCATTTAGACCTGGAACGCATCTGTGTCACTTTAGATTTCTTTGGCTGTTCAAAAATAGCAGATATACAAGCTCATAGCGCGGCACCAAGTGCCACGCTATGAGCTTGTAGATCTGCTATTTTTGAAAAATCTTGAACAAAAAAAATTGGGATTTCTTTCAAAAAACTGTTAGGATTTTGAAAACATTTTTAAGAATCGTCTCAGGTCTTAATGGGTTAAGGATGGAGTAGTGTAGTACAACAATAGATCAGTAGTATAGACCCGGTATGACCTTGTTTGTCAGTTTTATCTGCTCTAATAGGCCCCGCCCTCATCAATTACCCGGCAGTATGTATCTGACTGACCCTGTGTCTGACTGTGTCACACAGTGCGACGACACACAAACAAACACGAACAAATACTGTTGTTGATGGGAGGGCATTGCAAATTATGGGGTGCACACTATGTAAACAAAATAAATGCCTCATGCTCTCTATGTCAGGTTGTAATAAAACAATTACGATAAAATAAACTTGCAGTAGCGAAACATCTGAGTAAAGACAGTTTATTTAGTGTGTTTGTGTATTGTTAGCACTCAGTGTGTGTGTGTGTGTGTGTGTGTGTGTGTGTGTGTGTGTGTGTGTGTGTGTGTGTGTGTGTGTGTGTGTGTGTGTGTGTGTGTGTGTGTGTGTGTGCGTGCGTGCGTGCGTGCGTGCGTGCGTGTGTGCGTGTGCGTGCGCAAATGATACAAAGAACTCAGTTCTGTGGGAACTAAAGGATGCTTAGCCCATTAAGACCTGAAACGCATCTGTGTCACTTTTTGATTTGAGCAAAAAAGCACATAGCGCTGCACCAAGTGCCGTGCTATGAGCTTGTAGATCTGCTATTTTAATTTTTTTTTGAAAATGTGTGAATTTATATATTTTTTAACCGGAAAATTTTAACTCAAATCTTTGCTTCTGGGGGGTCCCTGGAACAAAATATTTAGGCCAAATACATATAATTTTGGGGGTCCTTGACATGAAAAATATTGAGCACCACTGATATAGAAGCATACGTTTTTCAGAAAACTGTTAGGATTTAGGAGACATGTAGAATCGGCTTCAAGGTCTTAATGGGTTAGATGAGTCATCATCATCCGTCCTGTTCTCAACAAATGAAGGAGTAAAGGTGCTGCGCTGGCCAGCGGTACTCAACTGGCCAGCGGTACTCAACTGGCCCGAGTGCTTGTTTCCCAGGATGAATCACTGCCCGGTGCATTCTGCTTCACTTTGATGTGCATTTCCCTGCCATGGTGCAGGGAGACTGACCTCATCGAAGGTAAACTAAATGACAATGAAAACAAAACCACTTCAATCACAACGTGCTTTTAAAAAAATGTCCATGTCAACGAATCATTATAAATTCTAATCGATATTTTATGAATGACTCGATTCGTCTGACTAACCACTATTTTATACTTTGTCGCACACGGTGTCGCGCAAACATAGCTCACAAAGTTTGTGATGCGTTGTGATCTTCTAGATATTCTATTTTCACAATTTTTGCTGTTGTATTTAAAAGAAAGAAATAAAGGAAAACATATATAATATTCGATGATTGTATTTAAATCGATTCGTTCCAGTAACTGCACATTGCATTCCTATAATCATGTTTACCTGTAAGATATGGCATTTCCCTGTCATGGTACACGTGGTGTCTTCTAGTTTGGCAGTGGCTGCTGCGTACTGTAACACATGATGAGTCTTGATGGTTTGATGCAGGTGAACATGACCATGTGCCAGCAGCAGTCACAGATCTAAACCCACCAGAGCATAGGATAACTGTTGGTTGCTGATCGTCATCATGAATCCCCAGTGGTGGAAAAAGTACTCTGATATTTTACTTAAGTAAAAGCAGCAATACCACAATATAAAAATACTCTGTTTCAAGTAAAAGGCCTGTGTTCAAATTGTTACTTGAGTAAAAGTACAAAAGTATTGGCATCAAAATTTACCTAAAGTACCAAAAGTAAAAGTACAAAAATGATTGAAAATAGCAGATCTACAAGCTCACAACGCGTCACATAGAGCTTGTAGATCGGCTATTTTTAAATAGCCTATGTATAAAATAGGTGAAGTGGTTAATGTATGTTTTATAAAATAATGATTTTTGATCTGCAAAGTAACTAGTAACTAAAGTTTTCAAATAATTGTAGTGGAGTAAAAGTACAATATTTGCCTCTGAGATGTAGTGGAGTAGAAGTAAAAGTACTGAAAACTGGAAATACTCCAGTAAAGTAATAATACCTAAAAATTTTACTTAAGTACAGTACTTGAGTAAATGTACTTTCCACCTCTGTGAATCCCCCAAATGATGAAATATACCTGTGGTAGAAATGAATGGTATTCACATGCCACCAGTAGCCCACCTGATAATTGTGACAAACTGAGCTGAAGTGCATCGAAGAAGTACAACTTGCTCCGACGTCCTATTAAAGCATTATTGAGCTTTGGTAAAAAAAATTGCCATAAATATTGTCCATAATCTTTTATCCGTTGCTTCTGTACTCCATGAACGAGAACCAGGAAGTAGCAATTCTATCTCTCTCTCTCTCTCTCTCCAGCTCGTCCTCGGGCGAGCCCTCCAGCGGTGCTTCCAGTCATCTCGATCCTCCACCTGGCGAGCTCATTTAGAACGTTCTGCCCTGGCATCTTTCTGTAGAACATCCTTGTAGGTTTCTGTGGGACATACCGTCTGTTGGCTTCCACAGCACAAGTTTGCTGGCTGGGAGCTGCCTGTGTCTGTGGCAGTGACCTGGCCGTTCTTCTCGCTCACCCTCTGTGCCAGCCCCCATAGAGATGCTTGTGGGGGACATGCTCGTTCTGACAGTTTAGTTCTGCATTCTGGTGTAGCACCCGTCCAGGGACTAATGCAGGGCAGGCTTCAGGGTCCAGCATTCACAGCCGTATAGGAGAACAGACTGTACAGTCGCAGAGAAGAAGCTGAGCATTGATATGTCGGGGAAGCGAACAGCCTTTTTGCATGTAGTTGAAGCGCGGCGGGTGGGGAGAGAGCCTGGCGACGCAAGCTATGTCAGTGCACTGAGTGGCAGTTGGGGCAAACGCAGTCCCCACAACATCATTTACGATTCTGTGCCTATCGGTACATAACTCGGACGGCGCTTAGTCGACTAGCAGACCATCGGCCGGTCGTCGCGGGACTCCTCGGCCTCAAGGTCTGCTGAGTCGGCGCGCCTCCGTCATGGTCCAAAACTATACTTTATCGGCGAAAAAAAGTAGTCCGCGGTTGTTTGAAAAAGTATTGTCCCAAGCAGGAGTCGAACCCAGACTCCCAGTGGTAGTGGATTTAGAGTCTAATGATTAGCGAGGTGCGCCACTGAGGCCGGTGCTGAGATTGGGTATTCGGGCTGTATTAGAATGTGACGTCCTAACTCTTCTAATGTAGAGGAAAGAAGTCCCCGCCCGCGCAGCCGCCCAACTACATGCAAAAAGGCTGTTCGCGTCGGGGAAAGGTTGTACTTCCGCACGGCGCGCCCTGGCCATGCCGCTCAGAGCCCTCGATGTGAGCACCTCCCTCATTTTAAGGTCTTCCAGGAGGATGTTATATATGCCATAGCCCCGGTTTTCTTGGCATTTAGCCCAAGCCCAACCTTGGCACACAGTCTCCACTTTGTTCAAGAGCTCCGGTGCCTGCTTTACATGGTCAAATAGCAGGTAGATGTCATCATCCGCATAGTCTAGGTCCGTTAGGACATTGGTTCTCAAAGTGGGGTCCGGGGACCCCTAGGGGTACTTGAGGGGGTTCCAGGGGGTCCCCAGCTAAATGATGGACAGGAACCAAATGGACCCTTATGGTTCTGTAACTCTGAGAGTGTACAAATGGAACCAAATGGACCCTAACGGGTCCATTTGGTTCCATTTGTACACTCTCAGAGTTAAATTAACATTGATTTTACAATATGAATTGGGGTCCCAGAGGTATAAATGCCATTAAATGGGGGTCCGTAGCCTAATGCATGTTAAACTGGGGGTCCTTGAAATTAAAATGGTTGAGAATCACTGCTAGAGAGCCATAAAAACCTTCTTTTATTGGGGTCCCTGGCTTATCTTTTCAAATGGGGGTCCGTGGGGTAATAAGTGTCAATTTGGGGGTCCTTGACATGAAAACGTTTGAGAACCACTGCGTTAGGAGTACAGCAAGGAGTTGTCATACTTTGGTAATTACTGTACCTGTCCTGTACGATTTGTACTCGTGTTTCATTTGGGCTTGTTGTATGCACTTTTGTTTTTGATAAATGGTAGGCTACGTTTTGATAAATGGCAAGAGGAAGTGGCAAACTGGGAAAGATTATTCACAAGCCATTAATCCTTTCTGGTATGAAAATATGGCTCATTAAGACGTAAGTATTTAATAGCCTGAGACAAACAGTTAGTGGTGTTATTGCCCCGCCAGTTTGTCTGTAGGCGTTTGATATCTAAATGGGCGAAGAGAGCAGAATTAAGCTATGTTGACATCTCCATTTAAGCCTTTCTGTTGAGCTGGCACTGAGCCGCGAGATGCTGACGTGTGTGTGTGTGTGTGTGTGTGTGTGTGTGTGTGTGTGTGTGTGTGTGTGTGTGTGTGTGTGTGTGTGTGTGTGTGTGTGTGTGTGTGTGTGTGTGTGTGTGTGTGTGTGTGTGTGTGTGTGTGTGTGTGTGTGTGTGTGTGTGTGGGGGGGGGGGGGTGTGTGTGTGTGTGTGTGTGTGTGTGTGTGTGTGTGTGTGTGTGTGCGTGTGTCTATGTGTGTGTGTGTGTGTGTGTGTGTGATAACATTCATCAGACAGACTGTGCATACAGATGCCGCTGCATATGCAGGAGTTATTATAAGCCGTGCTGTGAACAGACATCTATGATCCATTCATTGGGATCCACATAAGCTGGTTTCACCATAAAACGCTTCTATTTCCTGGATGTCCCCTCAGTGTTGCTGTCTCAGCCGACCATACGCCAAGCCATATTTGACAGATTGGATTTGATATGCGATGATTTCTTTGCTCTTACGGACACATGACATTTGCATAACGTCAGGCTAAAATCTTGACAATGTTTTTTTTTAGCTTCGCTTCGTGTACTGCATGCATGCCCTTGAGCACCGTCACATTTAATCTGAGACGGAGGTCGCATTCTCATTCCGAGATGTCAGTCGTAGAGCAATATTTTCCTGGTCTTTAAATCAAACAAGTTTGTATCGTAGCCTTCAGTCCCGGCTGGCTCACGCTGCGCGGCTGCAGAAAGAGTTATGGTAATCAAGTCACATAAACCATGATGCCACCCACATCACTCTCAGTAACCATAAAATGAGTTTGCAGCTCTTGTGTGTGTTCATGTATTGTTAGCACTCAGTGTGTGTGTGTGTGTGTGTGTGTGTGTGTGTGTGTGTGTGTGTGTGTGTGTGTGTGTGTGTGTGTGTGTGTGTGTGTGTGTGTGTGTGTGTGTGTGTGTGTGTGTGTGTGTGTGTGTGTGTGTGTGTGTGTGTGTGTGTGTGTGTGTGAGTGTGTGTATGTGTGTGTGTGTGTGTGTGGGTGGGTGTGAGTTACTGAGAGTGACTATAAAAAAAACAGTGATAATAACACACTGTTGTTATTGTTATCGGACTTAATGTAAAGAATGTCTTTCCCACTTAAGCACTATGCTTCATCATACGGCTAATAGTGAAAATAGCTAATGTGCAAGATCACAGCGTTTCGCGACCTGTTATGAGTTTGTAGATATATTAGGTGTACAATATATATATAGGCCTACAATAGCTATATTAGCTATTTTTGAAATCTTTGAAGATTTTGAAAATGTTCCACTTATAATGACAGGCCCAAAAATAGGGTTAACCACTTAAACCCCATATGGTTGATATGGAAGTCCCTCAGGGCTCTATACTAGTGTCTTCTCTGTTCTCTGTTCAGGCTTTTGCTGAAAATAGCCGATCGAGTTGTGAGCTTGTCGGTCTGCTATTCTTTGTGAAAGCCTCCCCCACAATAAGGATGCTGGGGTTTTAAGTGGCTAAGCTGTATCATGTGCCTGGTGGATGGGATGTTATTCTAAGTGTCAGGAGTGCCTAGTCAACACTGTGCTGTGTCAAGTCTGCTTGTAGAGAGGAAGGCCCTGACG
>NC_137615.1:9489431-9499431 GCF_963280865.1 Gymnoscopelus braueri
ATTTTCACAACTTTTGTGTGACACTTTTGTGCGATGATGATTTTTTTTACTTTTAATAACTTACAGGAGTTCTTACTGTATGGTGTTTGTGTGATATGAAATGTGAGCTTACCATAATCACAGTAATCCTTAATCATATTCCATCATATTCAAACAAAATCACTGTATTTTATTAGATATTGTATTGATATTATAGCTATTTTCTCCAGCTCCCTGTTGTGCATGAACCCCCCCACCACTATTGTGTGGGGTGGGTCTATGATGGACCCACCACCACACACAATAGTGGTGGTCCCCAGGTTGCTCTTAGTCAGGATGGTGGTCCCTGGGTCAAAATCAGTTGAAAACCCCTGATGTAGGGCATTCATTTACCAAAAAAAAACTTTGAACACAGAGATACTACAAGGTTTCTGCCCGGCAGCAACGCTCTTTGCTCTTTTATGATGCCACGGAGGAAACACATTCATGATTCATTCTTTTGATAGAGACTTTCATCTCCCTTCACTGTCATCTTCTCCTTTTATGCAAAGTACCTCATCATCTCAACATGATTTGCTGAATGTCCAGAGTTTTCAGTTTTTCAAAGATCAAGAGGACAGCAGATCTACAAGGTCATGTGTCGCATTGCGGCGCATTGTGAGCTTATAGATCGGCTATTTTCGTGATTTCTTTTGTATAGAGTTTAAGTTCTATTACATTTCTTCTCACACCTGTACTGGTGTTAGACACTATCAAACAATTATACACAATATATTCAAAATGATTTATTAAATACTGATTGATTGATTGAATACTTTATTAGGCAGAAATGTAAACAGCACGAGGTACAGTCAGACATTTAGGCTAAAAGGATAACACACATAAAAAGTCCTGGGGACTTGTTTCTATTGTGGTCCTATGTATTCAATTCATCAACATAGCATAAAAATATAACACAATAATACATATCATCAACAAACATAAAACACTATATGTAGCCTTTATCATTTTGATATCATCGCGGCACATTTGGTAGCCGAAACTCAACTGCCAAAATGTTGTCAAAGGTCTTAGAGTGGATTTGTAGAGCTATTTTTCCAACAAGCTCATAGGACTGTAAAGTATATACCCTTTAGTATGCGGCACCAACAAGGAATGCTAATGTTGTTCCAGCCTTGCTTTGGAGTGCCGCGCAGGGAGCTGAGATGTTAGGAGTTGAACAGTACCAAGGGACCAGCCTGCGCATTGAATTTTTCATGGTTCTTACTTACGTAACCATGGATTCCGATGAGTGAAAGGAAAAAAAAAGTAAAGCAGGCTCTAGCTCAGCAACGGGAGACATCCCACTCAGTGAAGCCAGAAATATACTGTAGTCGTGTAGGAAAATACAGATTCATGTCTTTCGTAATGCTTCCATATACAGTAGAGTGGGAATATATATATATATATATATATATATATATATATATATATACAGCATTAATTCCATTTCATATTGAAAACAGGATGGAGGACCAAGCTTTGATCTGACCTCCAACTTCCAGAAATCCTAGTTTGTGAAACTCTGTATTTTTTTTTTTTTGAGCTAAACTTCCACTTTCTGTGTGGTCAGGGGTTTTGTGAGTCTACAGTATTTCCCTATATCTGAAAGGTTTAAATTACAGTGTTGAGACGAGATGCTACAACATATCACACTGGACATTTATGGTGCAGCGGGAACTTTTCATTAGCATTTGCCGCCAGTTAGACAGAATTTGTGGTTGATTTAGGTCAAGTCTGTGTGTTTCCCAAGAATGTAAATTATTATCTTGAGTTATAATTGATTACAAGTTAATACGTTGCAAGTTTACAACAAATATGACCTCAGCCAGGTGTGTGTGTGTGTGTGTGTGTGTGTGTGTGTGTGTGTGTGTGTGTGTGTGTGTGTGTGTGTGTTGCGCGTGCGCATGCATGTGCGTGTGTGCGAGCTCAGTGATCCTTCAAGGTTATACTGTCCTGTCTATGTTTTGATGGATGGTGTGTGTAACTCTGCACTCCCCTGACCACAGCAAAGCACCAAAACTGCTGCAACACACACACACACACACACACACACACACACACACACACACACACACACACACACACACACACACACACACACACACACACACACACACACACACACACACACACACACACACACACACACACACACACACACACACTTGATTGACAGTGTTCTTTTCATATTATGACACCAGTGTCATCATATCTGTGGTGTTTTCGTCAGATGATCTTTTGACAAGGAGAGGTTTGACCACCTTTTGACTTGATGGTGATATACTGTAGATATGATAAATGAATGATTATTTCCATGATGGACAGATGGAAGGAGTGCAAACATAAGCATTGTATCATATCTTTTAGACAGCCATATAGATTTTAACCCTTTAAGACCTGAGGCGATTCTTAAAAAAAAAAATCAAAATCCTAACAGTTTTTTGAAAAGAATCTATTAAAAAAAAAGCACGATTTTTCAAAAATAGCCAAAGAAATCTAAAGTGACACAAATGCGTTCCAGGTCTTAATGGGTTAAATAACATTAACTCAACCCATCTCAACTTCAGCTCATCACAGGTTTACAGGTGTTAATTATCATACAAGTTCCATCATTTGCAGTTTCACGAAAGGCTGGGAGAAAGAAAGAAAAACAGAATAAAAGGGGGGGGGGGGACGACATGTTTTAGACAGTTATGTATACTCAAATAACATCATGTATCATTAAACAGTTAAGAAAATACTTTTCATTGCTCTGCAAACAACTCGAAATCTGTTCTAAGTGGCACTGAGAAAATGTCAGAACTGGCTGCATGTGGTAGAACATTGGTTCTCAAAGTGGGGTCCGGGGACTCCCAGGAGTCCTTGGGGGGTACCAGGGGGTCCCCAGCGATATTCGTTAATATAGCGTCACAAACATTTTAACCACATTTTATTCTTTGGAAAATCCCTGGCTCAAAGTATTTTTGAGATTGGGGTCCACAGCCAAATACGTTTTGGGGGTCCTTGTGAAACAGTTAGAGATCCACTAAAAGATGGATATTAGTCACACTGACACTAGCATAACAATCATCATCAATCATATAGTGTGCGTTCGGATATATCGTCTCTGTGGGCCGGTGTCGGGTGGAAAACTCAAAATTGTTACTTTTCAGGATTCAAATTCAAAAGTATAGCAAAAGTAGCAGATCTACAAAATGGTAAATGGTGCATTTATATAGTGCTTTCATCCAAAGCGCTTTACATAGATTGCGCATTACATTCACAGGAAACCATGCAAGGCACCAACCTGCTCATCGGGAGCAATTAGGGGTTCAGCGTCTTGCTCAAGGACACTTCGACAGTAACGGTGCGTTTTAACAGAGGGCGATTCAGGATAGTATTTTCCGGAAGTGCATTATATGTCTATGAGATCCGGCAACTACTGGCGATAGGGCGAAGTGGGCGGGGGGGCGATGTTGATCTGAAAAGATGGATTTTATTTATCTTTTGGGCGATGTCGTCCGGCGATCGTCCGGAGAGTCGCCCGCTGTTAAAACGTACTGTCACTCTTCTGGGGGAGCCCGGGATCAAACTGGGAACCTCACGGCTTCCATCCGGCCACTCTACCCCCTGAGCCACTGCCGCCCCTACAAGTGCAAAACGTGTCGCTTTGCGCTGCGTTTCGAGCTTGTGGATCTTCTACTTTTTGTGTGACGCTGTAGTGTGATCAAGCAGGGGAGTTAATTTACGGAAAAAACCCCACAAAAAGTTAGGTATATGGAGATAAGAGGTTTCTGCCTCGACAGCGACGTTCATGCAAAGCTCAATAAAGTCTATAACACACTGATCTCTCAAGAACAGCTTCTGCACTGCGTTGGAATCTGTCGGGGAGGTTCGTCATAACGAGTGCGCATTCAGATCAGGAAGTAGGCCGCGCTTTACCCAATCACATGTAGTGGGCGGGATTCACATGTCCGTCGATCTTTCCCCCTCGAAACAAACCGAAACTAATTTAACAATAGCGTCCGCGGAGCAGACAAAACCACGGAAATATATTCACATTTTAACTTACTCTTTCGTCATAGAAACAAGTGGGCTTATAACCAAAACGATCCATGTTCTCTGGGAGAAGTGGTGTTAGTGTTCCGTGTAGAAATATTGTTAGTGGGAATGAAAACATAGTCGCACCAAGCGGAAGTGATGCGCTGAAGGCGCATCACAAACACCGGTTTCCTTGTGCTCTGGTGTTACGTTATCGTCCGCCCAGAGCCAACAGACATAGAACAAACAGCAGAGGGCGCTGTTTTTCATTTTCAGTTGGCGATGGGTTCCCAGATTGATAACACACTGATCTCTGACTCTCTTGCAGGTGAAGAAACTGGCTAAATACCTGGACCCCAACGCTCACGGGAAGATCAACTTTAAAGATTTCTGTCACGGAGTGCTGGCCATCAAAGGTAAGAAAACGGAATGCGTGTGGGAGGACATTTTATTTTGTTAAATATTTGAGTTCTCTACCGACTTCTTTTCTTCTTCACCTCCTCCCTCTCCTCCAGGGCCGGATCTAGGCATAGGCAAAGGGGGGCAATGCCCGCCCAAATGCCCTGACTGCCCCCCAAAGATTTGAGTTTGTTTGCTTTAAAACAATATATATTCAAGGATTTGCACATATTTTCAAAACATTTTCAAAAATAGCAGATCTACAAGCTCGTAGCGCGGCACTCGGTGCCGCGCTATGAGCTTGTAGATCTGCTATTTTTGTATAGCCAAGGTGTAAAATAATGCTTTCTCACTATTTCCTCACTATTTCCTATTGCCCCCCCAATTAAAAATTCCTGTATCCGGCCCTGTTCTCCTCTGATCGTAAAGGAGAGCTCCCCAAAGAACAGTCTCTTCTAGAAGAGAACATGAATATGAATAAACTGCAAAAACCCGCATCTCTGCAGTCTGTGGCTAAATCTATTTTTTGTATATTACAGTAACACAGCATCTGTGCTCGTCGCTGTATGAGCGGGCCGGCGTTTTACATGTGTGAATGTGCTCCAGTATCACCCCACCCCCCCCCCCCCCACACACACACACACACACATATTCATAACATAATCGTCTCTGTCGGGGTGGAGGAAACCTCATATGGCCAAAACAGTTACTTTTCAAGATTCAAATAAGAATTAAAAAAGCTAAAATAGCAGATCGACAAGCAACTCGAGCTTGTAGATCTGCTGCTTAACCCATTAAAACCGGGAACGCATCTGTGTAACCACTTAAACCATTACTTTGGCTTTTCAAAAATAGCAGATATATATATATATTGAGTGCCACGCCATGAGCTTGTGGATCTGCAATTTTTTTTTGAAAATCGTGAAAGTTTGTGCAAATCTTTGAATATATATATATTTTTAAGTGAACATTTCTAACCCCCATCTCAACATATTTTGAGATGGGGGGTCGGCGGCCAAATACACATCATCTTGGGTGGTCCTTGACATGAAAAGGTTTGAGCACCAGCCACTGATATAGCAACGTACGTTTTTCAGAAACCAGTTAGGATTTAGAAGACATTTGTACAGTAGGTGCGTCCCCCCCCCCCCACACAAAAAGATGGAGATAAGATGATATGGAGATAAGAGGTTTAGCTGCCCGACAGCAACTATATTCTCCTTGGCTGGATACTGAGCTCACAGAGTTCACATTGCAGAGCTGCTATAAGGCTGCAATCTTTTACTTGCATGTCCCTACCCCGGGATTCTAATATGGGTCACCTGCACGTCGTGCACGAGCGCCAACATTTCTACTGCCGAGCAATAACAGAAAGCACCTTCTTTGGTCAGAGGATAAACTGCATTTTATTTAGCGCAGGGGTCTTCAACAGGGGGTCCACAGAGCTACTACAGACAGAGGGGACACCACATTTAACACTAACCACTTGAATCCTACAGCATTCCTAATCTGAGGGGGAAACATTTGTCGAAAATAGCAGATCTACAAGCTCAAAGCGTGTGGCAGTGCGACAGATTGTGATCTTGTAGATCTGCTATTTTCAGACATGTGTGGTTAACGCGAGAGTTTGCATTGAAGTGGACATAAGCTGGAAAACATCTTTTACCAGTTTGTTTGCTTGTGTGATATACAGCAGGCCTTACACCTCTCTCTACATGCATCTATTATCGACCCAATGCAATGGATTATAAATCTCCCACACACAACATGCTACCGTATTATCTGACTGTTATTATATTCCTCTGCCAGAATCTCTCTCTCTCTCTCTCTCTCTCTCTCTCTCTGTATAAATACATAGATGATTCATTCTCTCCCTGAAGCATGAAGACAATGCGTTATTCATGTACTGTGTCTTTTAAGAAAAAGCATAGCACACAATTGTCTTTGGCGCTCATATATACTCATACGTTTACTATGACAAGCTAATCTCTGTGACAAAAATCCTCACCATAATAAGCTGTTAAAGAAGGTAGGGTAAAGTGATTTGCAATTATTCAAATAATTGCAAAATGGGTCTATTTTTCTGATAGCACTCGTTACTATAGAGTGTCCTGTCCATATACGGAGTCTCCCATGTCTCTCCAGCTCTTTATTAAACAGAACATGCATTTTCAGTGCTCTCTCCTGATTGGCTTAAAATGTTGTCACCTACCTGGAAATGTACTATGTTCTGTTTACTAAAGAGCTGGAGAGACCCCCTGTGACCGGAAAAAACGCTCTGTAGCAATGATTACTTTCCAAATATAGCACTTTAACCTTTTTAACAAAGAAAATAAATAAAACATAAAAAATATCACTTCCGTGGCCAAATACATATAATTATGGGGGTCCTTGACATGAAAAAGTTTGAGAACCACTGATATTGAAACATAAGTTTAAGAAATAAATACATTAGGATTTAGAAGACATTTGTAGAAATCGCTTAAAAAAACAAACAAACAAACAAACAAACAATATATATATATTCAAAATATTTGCACAAACTTTCACGATAAAGAAAGCAGATATAGAAGCTCATGAGCTTGTATTTCTGCTATCTTTGAATAGCCGATGAAATCTTAAAATGACCCAAATGATGCTTTCCCGGTCTTAAAGGGTTAAAGAAAAAAAAGTAAAAAAGATATGCCCAACAGCAACGATGTCTAAATTGCGGTATCGATACTTCTACCGACACGTAAGTAAAACTAAGCGAGTGAGTACTCCTTCCGCCACTCTGTGCACCGAAGCAGTCGGCGCACGTACTGTACGTCTCTGCTGGTTAATGACGTTGAAGTGAGATAAGAGACGATGAACCTTTATCGATCCTCAGGGTGAGATTCAATGACTCCATCAGACTGCTGAGCTCTCTGCTGCTGTGGAGCTCAGCTAATGGACCAGTGTGTCTAATCACAGTATATGGGGGCCGGAGCCCGGGAACAGCAATTAATGTGCAGAGCATTCAATCCATTGACACAATGCCTCTGTGTGCGCGTGCGTGTGTGTGTGTGTGTGTGTGCATGTCTCAATCACTCGCTGTTCTGTTTTTATTAATTCATGCATTTACTCTCACTCTGCCAGCCACTATGGCCTTTATGTGTTTTTGTCCCACTGAGAGAGAGAGAGAGAGAGAGAGAGAGAGAGAGAGAGAGAGAGAGAGAGAGAGAGACCATTAGTGCTTCACTCTACTTTATCACGCTAGCAGCAGCAGCAGATAGGAGTCAACCAGTGACTGGCTGCTTTCAGTGGAAATAGGCCTTTTTCCGCGCCTACATGATTTTTCTCATTTCGTTGCTGTTGGGGCAGAAACCTCTTACCTCCATATTCAAACTGTTTGTGTTTTTTTTCCAGTGAAGTAACGCTACTATAGCGTACTATAGTGTCACACAAAAGCATCACAAGTAGCAGATCTACAGGCTCGAAACGCAGCGTGTAGCGCCACGTGTTGATCTTCATTAGCCTCGTAGCATATAACTGCCTATGTCATTTTTGGGCCAAATTGACGTCTCTGCCTAACTCTACTCTCCTAACACTGCTGCTTCATTGTGCCTTATTGCCTATATGTCCTCAGCCTACTATCAGAACACTTGTTACATACATTCCAAAATGAATGTGCTTTTAAGTGTTAACTGTTTGACTTAGGTAGAAATTACTTTTGAATGTACCAAGCATTCTGATAGGCTGAGGACAAAGGCAATACGGCAGGATGAATCAGCAGTTTTTGGAGAGTAGCGTTATTATAAATAAAGGCAGATAAACATGACTTATGCAAAATGAGATTTTTGCCATTGATTGCCGAAGTCACCTAGATCATTGGTTCTCAAAGTGGGGTCCGGGGACCCCCAGGGGTCCTTGAGGGGGTTCCAGGGGGTCCCCATCTAAATGATAGATAGTTAGGTTTAGGAACCAAATGGACCCTTATGGGTCTGTAACTCAGAGAGTGTACACATGGAACCAAATGGACCCTAACGGGTCCATTTGGTTCCATTTGTACACTCTCAGAGTTAAATGAACATAGATTTTTACAATATAAATTGGGGTCCCAGAGATAGAAATTCCATTATAAGTGGGGGTCCGTAGCCCAATGCATGTCAAACTGGGGGTCCTTGACATTAAAATGGTTGAGAATCACTGCTAGAGCCGAAACAATCTTCTCTTATGGGGTCCCTGGCACATTCTTTCAAATGGGGGTCCGCGGGCTGAATAAGTGTCAATTTGGGGGTCTTTGACATGAAAAAGTTTGAGAACCACTGACCTAGATGACTGAGGCAGATTAAAAGTTTTCATTTCTTCTTTCCTGAAAACCTTAAAAATATGACTTAGGCCCCATTATGCTATGAGGCTATAACATCTTGTAGGTCCTCTGCTTTTGCTGTTTTTGAATTTGAATCCTGAAAAGTAACAGTTTTGGACACAGAGACAATTTCTTTCTTTCTTGCTGAACTGAGACTCCTCAGCTCGGTTCCCAGTCAGTAAACCAGTACAAAGACCTGGCTAAAGGTGCTTTAGTTTCATCAGGCCCCCGATTAAACCCTCAAGTTGAAGTGCCCCCTCCCCCACACTCCCACTTTCAAAGTGTTTTAAAAAAAAAATATGCTATGGCTATAAACACCATAGATTTGCATGAGATTGTTAGTTACAATACAAGCTCACCAAATATGACGCCACAACAGACACACAACAGCATTTCTCTCTACAACCACAGAGGTGTGCTGGAAGTGGAGGTGTGTGTGTGTGTGTGGGGGGGGGGGGGGCCTGGGTATTAGCAACTTAATGCGTGTAGCTGAATGGTTAGTGAGCCCACTTAGGACTCTGGAGATCCTGTACGGTCCCAGGTACGAGTCCAGCCCTCAGCAATGTGTCGAAGTGTCCCTGAGCAAGACTATAACTGCTCCCAACCCTCTGCGCTCCTCTCTGTTGGCAGCACTCAGCTGGGTGAAGCTGAAACACTGAAGTTCCCCCAGTAGGGGATTAGAGTTCTCAACGGGCCTGAAAATTAAGGCCCGGGCCTAACTGGGCCCTACTGGGCTGCCCCGAGGCTCGGCCTAGCCCGAACAATTACCATATTTTTAGGCCCGAAAACCCGGGAAACCTGAAAAGGTATCATTATGGGCTTAATGCCCTCAAAGTCACGCATCCAACAAGCTTTAAACTGAGCTGGTTGGACCTTCCGTTCCAGAAAGAAATGGCCAAAACATCTTGAAAACGGTCACTTTCGCCGATTTTAGATCGCCGATTTTCGATTGAGTTTTGGCCATTGTCGCCCATTTTTCTTTAATAACACGGGCTAGGAAGGTTGGACGGCAACAAACTAGATACCTGAGTAAAGGTCACTTTGAGCTGCATCCAACACATCCACTGCCATTGACGTCGGCCTTACCGCTAGGCCTCTCTGGTTTTAGGACGTATGCACATCTGTCACATGCACGTCACGCCCACATCTGTGAAATTCTCACTGCTTGTTATCATTACCATGCATATTTGTAATATATAAGGTGTACTGTAGACACTTTGGGCCTAGATT
>NC_137615.1:9501931-9514431 GCF_963280865.1 Gymnoscopelus braueri
TCTCTCTCTCTCTCTCTCTCTCTCTCTCTCTCTCTCTCTCTCTCTCTCTCTCTCTCTCTCTCTCGCCCCCTCTGTCAGGCTGTGAGGAGATGTTGAAGACGGCTGTGGGTCCTCGTGGCATCGTGCCCATCCAACCCTCTGTCACTGACAACGGTTACATCTACCAGGTAAAAGCAAAACGACACAACGCAACACAACGCAGCGGAACGCAGCGGAACGCAGTGTGTCCTGTTCTGGGAACCCGTACCTCCAGTGCTTAAAACCACATGCGACCTGTTATACAACCGCAGCACTCCTTTATTTCTGTACCCGGGCCCCCAACCCACTTCAAATACATTCTGAGACCCCAACTGCACCCAAACTTTGAGTTGAACTACAGCTAATTGACAGTAGGCTACATCAGTGGTTCCTAAACTCCCAGGGGGGTCCCCATATTATTTTTTGGGGGGTCCCCAGATGATTAGTATAATGGCGACTTTACTTATCCAATATTCTAGCCAAATTTAGGATCTTGATGCAGAACTGTAGTTTTACAGTCTCGGAAACCCATGCCTTTTTTTTTTGTTTCAAAAGAAAAAAAGCCTGGGAGAACCATGCAGGAACGGTGGTTTCTAAACCGTGTTATCTCCTAACCAATCAGAGTGCAGAGGGGCGTCGCGTGTATTTTAGGGGATTTATTGAAAAGTCCAATCTTTTATTTCCATCCAAACAGAATATTCCTCCTGAGCTTAAACAAAGAATACAAAAATTGTATAAATCACTCAAATTAGTTTTAGGTCAGTTTTGGCTCTTACAATTAGCTTAATGTGCAACATTGTTTTCTCACTCAACAGTAAACAAACCTACGTACAGTATAAGTGTATACAGGGTATCTGCACATTTCTGCCAAATTGTCAAGTATTACGTAAGAATTAGGCCCGCACACTGCGAGGCGTTGTGAGCTTGCAGATTGGCTTTTTTTCACAATATTTATCTGTGGAACTAAATGTCAAACTAAATGTAATGCCTACAATTCCAAGTGCTTATCCGGGTGGGGGGTCCCCCAGTTCAAATATAAATTATTTTAGGGGGGTTGCGGCCTTATATCTTATACCTGCTGCATTCTCTAATAGATTTGCTCTGCTCTGAGTCTCGACTGGTTCCACACTGGGAGTGTGATTATTGATTATGTGAACCCAATAGAACAGTATTCCTGTATTAAGGTTGAAGAACATGTTTGTCTCAATCCACTCCCTGGGCGCCAGTGGTGGAAGAAGTACTCACATAATACCACAATATAGAAATACTCTGTTACAAGTACAAGTTCTGTATTAATATTTTAATTAAGGAAAACTACAAAAGTTTTGGCATCAAATTGTACTTAAAGTGCCAAAAGTAAAAGTACTCATTATAGAAAGTCCCATTTCAGGTTTCAAAATATATACAAATATTTTGAAAGTAGCAGATCTACAAGCTCACAACGCGTCGCAGAGCAACATGTTGTAAGCTTGTAGATAGGCTATTTTCAAATAGCTGAAGTACAAAATAGGGCTTAGTTGGTTAATGTATGTTTTGTCTCACTAATCCAAATCTCCAAAGTAACTAGTAACTATGTTATGTTATGTTAAATAAGTTTTCAAATACAATATTTTCCTCTGAGATGTAGTGGAGTAGAAGTAAAAAGTATTGAAAATTGGAAAAACTCCAGTAGAGTAAAAATACCTCAAAATTGTACTTAAGTACAGTACTTGAGTAAATGCACTTGCCACTGATCGACAACAAGCACAGCTGTGATGGTTAACTTGCTGCTACTTACGTCCACAAGGTGGCGATGTTTTAAAGTAGTAGTGAACACAACAACCACAAATGTGTGGTGTTTGGATAGCTGGATTGTGTGTATGTGTGTGTCTGACATTTTACATTTTACATGACAAATAATTGCAATTAACGATGTTATTGTGTTTTGGTCGTTGAACACTGGAACATATATGAATACAAATTCCATTTCTGTTTGGCTTTTAGGCTTAGAAGTTGCACAGAGCAGATGTGACAAATAACCTAAATATACAAAGGAATTACATATTTAATAATACTTTATACTTTCATAAAACATTAATAGCCGAAATAGCCGACTCGTTGTGAGCTTGTAGGTAGATCTGCTTTGTACACTATTTTTTTAAATGTTTGAAAATATTTGACCTTTTTTTTTTTACCATGGAAATGATTATGTAATAATTGTGAGTGTGTGTGTGTGTGTGTGTGTGTGTGTGTGTGTGTGTGTGTGTGTGTGTGTGTGTGTGTGTGTGTGTGTGTGTGTGTGTGCCTGAGTGTGTAATTGAGTGTGTGACAAACTTTTAATTGTTTTCAAGTGTTTCCCAGTGAAGGAGTGTGTAGAAGCTGCATTCATCCATGTGTGTAGAAAGTTACACACACACACACACACACACACACACACACACACACACAAACACACACACACACACACACACACACACACACACACACACACACACACACACACACACACACACACACACACACACACACACACACACACACACACACACACAGTACAGTAGGTGTGTGAATTATGTCATACCTCTGTGATCCAGCTTAGTGAACGAACGAGGTCAAACACTGAATGTTCTGTTCTTCCTGACTCACCTGTGTGTGTGTGTGTGTGTGTGTGTGTGTGTGTGTGTGTGTGTGTAATAGGATTTAGTCAGTCAGCTAATTGGATGGCTAACAGGTCTATCCTGCTTTCTAAATCAATTCATTCCTCAAACACGCTCACAAATATTGTGAGTTTGTAGACTCAGCTATTTTCGCTGGTTTTAATGCAGTGTGGCGAGCCCCGTCCGCTCACGCCCTGTGATCCGTTCATTCATATTTCAACGCCTAGTGATTACTCCGACTGTGCTATTCGCTGCCTGGCCTCACTCGCGGGGCATTCAATTTCATGAATGGAGTGACGTATATATATCTACTCACTCTGCCTGAGTCAAGTCGGCGTCCGAGTGAGGAAGTGCTTGTTTTAATCGCGGTTCGCGAGTTGTCGCTTTACCCCCCAAGTTTCGGTTCTGTGTGGATTTGCTTTTTCGGCGGGTGGATTTGTGTTCCGATGAAGGATCTCTTAAGGAGGGATACAGCTCAAGTGAAAGGGATCTTAGCGATCATCAGGAGGAACCCTCGGTGGGGATAATCTGGGAAGGAAGCGAACTCTTGTCATTACCAGCACGGAGGTGAGAGGGAATAGTACTGAACACTAAAAAGAGCAGAGGAGTTTTATACAACTATAGTACCTTGTGAGTTAATCAGGAAACGGTGAACGTTGGAACTGTTGTGGGCTTGGATTTAGCTGGGAACTGTGTTTAATGTGTTGTGTTTGAACTGAACTTTGATTGATTGAATACTTCATGAACAGTTTTCAAATAGTACTACAGTGGTACAATTATACAGTGATGCTAAAAGGATAACACAAAAAGCCCTTAGGGCTTGTTTCCGTTGTGGTCCTATATGTGTTCGATTCATCAAGACATTTAAAGACATGTAATAACATACAAGAAATCATCAGCACTAGTACAACTATAACAATTCATGTATATGTACAGAAAACAATGGGGTGTGGGAGGGGAGGAGGTCTCATTTTTGAGCTTAGAAGACTTTTATAGGACCAGTTACAAATTACAGACAGCCAGGTGCTCTTTTATGGTGGTTTTGAAGGAGGTTAAGGAGTCACACTTTTTTGTATGTCTGTTGGTAGGGGCATTACATTACATTACATTACAGTCATTTAGCAGACGCTTTTATCCAAAGCGACTTACAATAAGTGCATTCAACATAGGTAGGGAACGAAAACTACTAATCACCAGAAGTCCTTAGTGCATTATCTGCAAAAACAAGCAACCAAGAGTATACCTAGCGCTAAGGTAAAATGCATTCCACATTTTGGTGGCATAGCAGTAGAACAAATTTAACCCCATGTTTGTGCCGAATCTGGGTTGAACGGGATCAGTGGAGTTCCCTCTGGTGTCTGGTGTGCCTGTGTGTGTGTCTCTCACGTTATGGAAGTAGTTTGACAGGTACATGGGCACTGATCTCTTGAGTATTTTGAAGACCAGGCAAGTTGCTGTACTCTGTGAAATGTATTGTGCGTGTATTTCTGTGTGGAATTGAATAGGGTGTGTGGGGAAGATTGTGGTGCTAACTACAAAGAACTTCTAAGCACAGCCTTATGCAGTGGATACACTGAACATTATGTTGTCTGGCGAAACGCCTGGCTGGCACCCCTGACTATTTTGGATTCAGTCAAACCTTTAAAATAGGGCTTACATGGATAAAAGGTTTCCATGAAAAAGGATGAGGGGAAAAAAGACATTTAAGCAGCCACAGTTATTTAAGTGTTTTAACAAGTAGGAAAACGGTTTTCTTCACCATTTCACCAGATTATTTTATGAGAAATACATTGTATTTCAACTACGACCCAAGTTAGATTTTTTAGTTTAGTCTAGTTTATTTGAAAAGTCATAACACAAGTTACAACTAAGGATATAACACAATAAAGTCCAGTACTTATTTCGATTGTGGTCCTCTTTACACACCTAACAAGTACATCTCATAACATAAGTGACAGTCATGTACAATGTACAATAAATAAAGACACTATTTCTGACGAGACAAATTACATTTAAACGGACCTAAAACCACCAGCCGATGCTCTTCTTACATTTAAACGTTTACTTCACCCGGCATACCAGGCTTTCATGGCCGGAGGTGCTTCTGTTTCATGACATCGTGAACACAGTGGCATGAGCTGTGATTGGTCTACTTTTGAGGGGACAGCTGAGCATACATACATACATACATACATACATACATACATACAGAGCTTGTAGATCTTCTATGTTTGACGTTAGGGTTAAGAATGCAACAACAACAAAAAAGTAAGAATGACACTCAGAAAATCGCTGTCCTAAAATGTTGATTGTGTTTGATTTGATTTGATTGTTTGTTTGTAGAACTACACCAGAGCATGTCTGGGGGACATATGTTCACTCATTTCACAGACATGGAGAAAAACGCTGAGACACACATGATTCACAGAAACAATGAGTCAAACGTTCACATTCACAGACACTTACAGTCATTCACAGATACTTTGAGACACATACAGACATTCACCGACACTTACAGACACTTTGAGACACATACAGACATTCACAGACACATTGAGACAAATACAGACATTCATTGACATTCACACAGACAAATACAGACAGATATTCCCATAGACAAATACAGACATTCGTGACCAGGCATTTAATTGACACTTATTGGGTCTCACCTTGAAGCCTACTCTTATGATATTTTTAAGGGTATTATTCAACTGTGTGTGCGTGTGTGTGTGTGTGTGTGTGTGTGTGTGTGTGTGTGTGTGTGTGTGTGTGTGTGTGTGTGTGTGTGTGTGTGTGTGTGTGTGTGTGTGTGTGTGTGTGTGTGCGCGCGCGCGGGTGTGCGCACGTGCGTGTGGGCACACATGCACACCACAGCAGCTCATTCCACGGTTGGTTGGTCGGTTGGTTTCTCTCTCGCTTCAATTTAATTAAACTCAAATCTCACTCTGTCTCTCCTCTCGCTACTGAACTTCTCTCTGAAGAACTCTCTCTCATCTGTCTTCTTCTTCTGTCAGTCGTTTTAGCCCCGCTGGCAGTGTGGTGCTCTAGTCTAGAGACGGTCGATCCAACCATCCACCACCCTGGTCCCAAACTAAATATCTTTGGCTATATTGCCATTGCTGTGTGTGTGTGTGCGTGCGTGCGTGTGTGCGTACGTGTATTTGTATTGCTATATATGTAGCTGGTAAACCATCAGTCGTGGAAAAAGGACTCAAATGTTTTACTTCAGTAAAAGTATCAATACTGCAATGTAGAAGTACTCTGTTACAAGTCCGGAATTCAAAATTGACTTGAGTGAAAGTACAAAAGTATTGGTATCAAAATGTACTTAAAGTACCAAAAGTGAAAGTACTAAAATGTTTGAAAATAGCAGATCTACAAGCTTACAACGCGACGCGTTCTGAGCTTGTAGATCAGCTATAGCTAGCTGTAGATCAGCTATAGGTATAAAACATGGCTAAAGTGGTTAATGTATGTTTTATAACGTAATAATTTATATCTGCAAAGTAACTAGTAACTAAAGTTTTCAAATGATTGTAGTGGAGTAAAAGTACAGTATTTGCCGCTGAGATGTAGTGGAGTAGAAGTAAAAGCAACATTGGAGATACTCCAGCAAAGTAAAGGTACCTCAAAATTGTACTTAAAGTACATTACTTCAGTAAATGTACTTAGTTACTTACTTCACACCACTGTAAACCATCCCGGTTGCGGAATTCACATTTCATTCATGTTCTTTCAGCGACTGGTCACGGAATTCACATTTCATTTTCACTCATTGGGAAGCTCACCTTGAAGCCTGCTATTTTGAAGGGTATCACATTTCATTTTCTTTCAGCAGACTTTTCATTCGGCATGTCTGCTGAATGAAAATGTAATGTGAATTCCGCGACTGGCATGGTTTACCAGCAGGCTAGGCCGAATGTCCCCATGCACAGCCCATAAGTGCATTATCCCATTAAGACCTGAAGAAGCATCTGTGTCATTTTTAGATTTTAGCTAAAAAAGCATTATTTTACACTGCTATTTTTAGAAAAATCGTGGAAAATGTGTGCATCTTTGAATATACATATTTTTTAAGCGAACATTTTTAACTCAAATCTTTGCTTCTAGTGGGTCCCTGGAACAAAATATTTTGACATGGGGGTCCGCAGCCATATACATATCATTTTGGGGGTCCTTGACAAAGTTTGAGAACCACTGATTATAGATTTTTTTTTCCATAAAAACTGTTAGGATTTAGCAGACAATTTGTAGAATCCCCCAGAAACAAAGATTTTTGTTACAAATGTTTGCTTTAAAAACACACATATCCAAAGATTTGCACACATTTTTCACGATAAAAAAAAAAAGCAGATCTTGGTTGGTGTTTGGGATCATTAGACATTAAGAGGTTAGGTTTAGGGGTTAAGGATTGGAGTTATATGCCCGATTTATATACTAGATGGGAGCTTGTAGATCTTCTATTTTTTGACTTTAGGGCTAAGAATGCAACGACAACAAAAAAGTAAGAATGACAATCAATAAATCGCTGACCTAAAATGTGTGTGTGTGTGTGTGTGTGCGTGTGCGCGCGCGTGGTGTGTGTGTGTGTGTGTGTGTGTGTGTGTGTGTGTGTGTGTGTGTGTGTGTGTGTGTGTGTGTGTGTGTGTGTGTGTGTGTGTGTGTGTGTGTGTGTGTGTGTGTGTGTGTGTGTGTGCATGCGTGCATGCTTTTTAGCTGAAGACCCAAAAGTTTTCACGTTTGCCCGGGACCCAAACCAGTGAAAATACTAGTAGATCTGCTATTGTCACTACTTCTTAACCTGTTTTTTATTACTATCTATTCATGGAAATTATTTTTTTTTTAAAAACTTTTTAAAAATAAATCTTTTGAACACATATTGTTTTTAAATGTAGGAAACAAAACAAAAAGGGGATATTTACTCATATACCCATACAAATTGTTCTGCGACCCAAACGTGGGTCCTGAGCAGTGGTGAAAAGTAGCTAAGTACATTTACTTGAGTACTGTACTTAAGTAAAATGTTGAGGTATTTGTACTTTAATTGAGCATTTCCAATTTCCAATACTTTTACTTCTACTCCACTACATCTCAGAGGCAAATATTGTACTTTTACTCCACTACAATTATTTGAAAACTTTAGTTACTAGTTACTTTTCAGACCACTTTAGCCCTATTTTATACATAGGGCTATTTGAAAATAGCCAATCTACAAGCTCACAACTCGCGACGCGTTGTGAGCTTGTAGATCTGCAATTTTCTAATATTTTAGTACTTTTACTTTTGGTACTTTAAGTATATTTTGATGCCAATACTTTTCTACTTTTACTCAAGTCAATTTTGAATTCCGGACTTTTACTTGTAACAGAGTAGTTCTATATTGCATTATTGATACTTTTACTTAAGTAAAATATCTGAGTACTTTTTCCACCACTGGTCCTGAGTCCTCCCGACCCACTGTTTGGGAAACAGTGCAGTAAATAACAGGAAATGTCTGTGTGTGTCTGTGATGATGTGCAGGGTGTGGACAGCTGTGTTTCCACTGTTTTCCTATCGTCTAATGACTGACTCAGCCCCTCAGCTCCCCCTCAGAGGACACTGCATTTTAAAGGGCTTTTATCGCACGTACAGTATACGGTAATCACCCTTTTTATTGAATTCTAAAAGGGCTACTTAGCAGATTTTTAACCTGAAAATCTGTAACGACTGCTTTGAGCCATTCTAGATTTCTCTCCAGTACCTTTTGAGATTGACCTCTTGACACACAACGCATAGGGGGGGGGAGTATAGAATAGAATGATAGGAGGATCCAGGATTAAAGGTCATCCTAACCTTTAAAGGTTCTATGACATTCATTTTCACTTTTTTTATTTTTTATGTTTTTTGGGGTGGTTTATGACCTCAATTACACCCAAAAAATCTGAACTTTGAACATTCAGTGGATTTTCTGTGGTCTGGGGTTTTCTGAATAATTAGGCTGAAAAGTAATCTGAGCTTGGCCCTTCGGCAGTGAGGTCACAGTCGATTAATCCCGTCCACTCTCCTCCTCGCCCCTCCCCTCCCCTATCCTTTCCTTTGGGGGGGGGGGGGGGGTGGAGCAGAAGGCGATGATTGACAGGCAAAATCCCTCACCAGCGACACCCGCAGGCAAAGATTTCTTTTTTCATTGCAGTTGAAAAGGCTTTAGAAATGTGAGAGAAAAACACCTGCCATGGATCAATGGAGTGGAATTTTTTGTTAAAACCTTCTATACACGTTTGAAGGACCATGACAAAGACTTTTAATGTGTGGTAAAACTGAACGTCATGAAACCTTTAACGATATTCAGCCGAATAGCTAGGAAGACGGGTTATATGAGAGAGAGAGAGAGAGAGAGAGAGAGAGAGAGAGAGAGAGAGAGAAGAGAGAGAGAGAGAGAGAGAAGAGAGAGAAGAGAGAGAGAGAGAGAGAGATTTAAAAGCACCTTTTATTAAAACACTGAAATACATGTCGCATCACAGTTACAAAATAATAATACCCCTTATGCACTACTCAATTTGTACAAAAACAAACAAACCGAACACAGTACGTCTTCCTGAGCCCAAACAAAAAGGCTAAAAACCTCTAAATTGTCCACTATTTTCTGATTGGCAAACTCCACCCTAAGGCGTGCCGCCACGCTGTTTTCTTCTTTCGTGTCAACCAAGACACGAGAGAGAGAGAGAGAGAGAGAGAGAGACGAGAGAGAGAGAGAGAGAGAGAGAGAGAGAGAGAGAGAGAGAGAGAGAGAGAGAGAGAGTCTGACTGTCTGTCTGTCTGTCTGTCTGTCTGTCTGTCTGTCTGTCTGTCTGTCTGTCTGTCTGTCTGTCTGTCTGTCTGTCTGTCTGTCTGTCTGTCTGTCTGTCTGTCTGTCTGTCTGTCTGTCTGTCTGTCTGTCTGTCTGAACTGACTGACTGACTGACTGACTACTTTATTAACAGTACAGTCAAAAGTTCTGCTAAAAGGATAACACGGAAAACCCTGGGGGTCTTGTTTCCGGTGTACTCCAATTCATCAGACATACGATACAATACATACACAAAATGAAGGCAAAAAATAAGAATGCATTTCTTCCCGTGTTTGAGACGGATGTTGGGGGGAACGAGGTCAGATGAGCCCCCTCTGGTGCGATGCCCCATGGGAGAGAGGCAGTGAGACAGGTACATGGGCACTGTTCCCAGAGAGAGAGACAGAGAGAGAGAGACAGAAAGCAGTGGTGTTAAGTAACTAAGTACATATACTCAAGTACTGTACTTAAGTACAATTTCGAGGTATTTTTACTTTACTGGAGTATTTCCAATTTTCTGTTATTTTACTTCTACTCCACTACATCTCAGAGGCAAATATTGTGCTTTTACTCCAGTACAATTATTTAAAAACTTTAGTTACTAGTTACTTTGCAGATATAAATGATTACCTTATAAAACATACATTAACCACTTTAGCCCTATTTTATACATAGGCTATTTGAAAATATAGCTTTGTGAGCTTGTAGATCTGCTATTTTCAAACATTTTAGTACTTTTACTTTTGGTACTTTAAGTACATTTTGATACCAATACTTTTGTACTGTTACTCAAGTAAATTTTGAATTTCGGACTTTTACTTGTAACGGAGTAGTTCTACATAGCAGTATTGATACTTTTACTTAAGTAAAACATTTGAGTACTTTTTCCACCACTGCTGTTCCCAGAGAGAGAGAGACAGAGAGACAGACAGTGAGAGAGAGAGAGAGAGAGACAGACAGAGACAGAGAGATATCTTTATTGGTCCCGCGGGGGAAATCCAGTCGCCAGTGGCAGAACAGCACTTAGAACACAGGGGCAGATAACAGAGGAACAAACTAGACAGGCTAACAGCTAAGGGTTGCAACAAGATAACTAAGAAAAATGATAGAAATGGTGCAAAAAGGTGAAGAAAGAAATAACAATACAGAACCGACGATGTACAACAGCACTGGGTTGTTGGCCCATTAGGGTCCATTCGGTTTCATTTGTACGCTCTCAGAGTTAAATGAACACTGCAGATTTAACACATTAAAACCGGGAAAGCACAAAACCTTTTCAGATGGGGGTCCCCGTGGCTGAATACATATAAATTTGGGGGTCCTTGAATCTGGGATCCCAGAGATTACCAAGCAGCCCCCCAGAACCGCAGTGGATTAGTCGCCTGGTGGTAAAATCTGGGATTGCAAGACTTCCGCATTTAAAACGCTACTGCGCATGCCTCTACCGTTTGAAACCCTACTGTGTGCCTGCTGGGTGCTCAAGTCCAAAATGTGGTGCCCAAATACGGAAGAAGAAGGTACTTCCGGGTGCTTAATGCACTGGTTGAGCAACTTCATTCGTTTAACCCATCCAATCCGGGGACGCATCTACAAAATGTCTTCTAAATCCTAACAGTTTTCTGAAAAAAGAATCATGTTGCTATGTCAGTGGTTCTCACTTGTTCATGTCAAGGACCACCCACAATTATATGTATTTGTGTGACTCTGTAGTATGATCAAGTAGGGCGTTAATTTATGAAAAAAAAAACAAGGGACCCCCATCTGACAATATTGTGTTCCAGGGACCCCCGCTAGAAGCAAAGATTTGAGTCAAAAATATTCCCTTTAAAAATATATAATAAAATATACAAAAATATATATATTCATAGATTTGCACAAGAATCGTGAGAATCAGTGACGAGAAAAAAACAACAACAACAATAATATCATACATTAATGAGAGAGAGAGAGAGAGAGAGAGAGAGAGAGAGAGAGGAGAGAGAGAGAGAGAGAGAGAGAGAGACTAATATCTACAGTGAGTGTTGCAGTGTGTGTGTGTGTGTGTGTGTGTGTGTGTGTGTGTCTCTGCTGATGATGTCACTGCCAGGGGCTGGCCCAGCTGAAGAGTTGCCTAGCAACAACCCGGAGAGCGAGAGAATGGAGGAGAACACATGAGAGAGAGGGAGGTAGAGAGAGAGAGAGGTATAGAATGGTGGAGTGACAGACAAACAGACAGACCAGGAGAGAGAGGGAGAGCTAGACTGGCTGGGGAGGGAGGGAGGGATGGAGAGGAGGGAGAGGAGAGGAGAGGAGGGAGAGGAGGTGTGGCTTTGTCCCGGCAACTTGGTGTGCAACGCGTGTGTTGAAATCTGAATGACTGCGAACTATGTGTGTGCGGTGCGCGTGTGTGTGTGTGTGTGTGTGTGTGTGTGTGTGTGTGTGTGTGTGTTGAAGGTGCATCGCTAGCGACACATCTCATTCCATGGATTGAATCACAATAACGAGTACAGTAGCCTATAGTGGGTTTAGTGGAGGCTGCATATTGACTTGATCACCAAGTGTGTGTGTGTGTGTGTGTGTGTGTTTGGACAACACACACTCATTAGTGTGTGTTAACTGGTGTATTGGGATTGGAGAGAGGACACACACACGTGGGAGTCGGGACACAAAGGTATGTGTTTTTTTCCGATGGACTGTGTGTGTGTGCTGTGTGTGTGTGTGTGTGTGTGTGTGTGTGTGTGTGTGTGTGTGTGTGTGTGTGTGTGTGTGTGTGTGTGTGTGTGTGGCTCATGGTTGTTATGTTGTGGTTTATCCGTCACTCTGTGTTAGCTTATATTATTTAAATTCCCCCCTCTGCCTGTTTAGACGGAGCCTATCGTAGGCTAACGTGCCTTTGAACCCGCATGGAGCGGTTGCTACCCATGAGTGTGTTATGTGTCTGAGTGCAGAGGAGAACAGATACCTATTAGAACACCAGGAGACCTCTCGTCTAAAGACACAGACCTGCCACAAGGTCTTCCAAGGTGTTCCACGGCGTTGGTTCTCAAAGTGGGGTCCGGGGA
>NC_137615.1:9519431-9534431 GCF_963280865.1 Gymnoscopelus braueri
CGCTATGAGCTTGTATATCTGCTATTTTTGAATAGCCAAAGAAATCCCAAAAATTACGCACACATGCGATCTCGGTCTTATTGGGTTAAGCGTTGCATCGATAGCAGCCGTCAAAGTGATAGAAACGCCCTGCAGAGAAGGTAGAGCTGACAGATTACTTGGCGCTGGAATCTATTTATGGCCCAGACACACACACACACACACACACACACACACACACACACACACACACACACACACACACACACACACACACACACACACACACACACACACACACACACACACACACACACACACACACACACAATACTCTGTAATTCTGTACCCACGGTTACATGTTATTTTATTGGCATTGGTTTTTTACCTGTTACTACATTGCAACGTCCTGCGTTTACAAATTAGATCGCATGTTGTTTAGACAGATGCTACATGTAGGTAGGGCTGTCATGATTACACATTTAAGTCGACGATTGATTGTCACTCAAATAATTGCGATTAATGATTTAATTGTGTGTGTTTGGCCATTGAACATTGGAACATATGAAGCCTTTTAGGCTTCGTAATCAAAAATTGCACAGGGCAGATATAACAAATAACTGAAATATGCAAAGAAATTTTAATAATATTTATACATGTCAGCAGATCTACAAGCTTGCACTCACTTTGTGACGCGTTGTAAGCCTGTAGATCCGCTATTTCTGCTTTTTTTTATTAATATTTAAAAATGTGTGAAAATCTGTCAACATGGAAACGATGCAAAAAAATAATTATCTCAAATAATTGCGATTAGACGATTATGTCATAATTGTGTGACAGGCCTAATGCTAGGTTCGTAATGTTTCTTGTGTCCTAGTTTCTTGAAGCACTACACTGTTCTCTCTGCGTTCTATTATAAGTGATTATTTACCTTGCTTATTGTCGCTCTGTTGTATGGATGGAACCAATTAAGTGGACCCTTAGCTTTTTTTTTGCTCGAGACACAAAAGAGGAATATAATGTCTCCCCGGTACCCAAACAGGTGACAAGAGCAGATCTACAAGCTCACAGCGCGCCATGATGCGACACGTGTGAGCTTGTAGATCTGTACTCAGCACTTCACACGTTTGTTGTTGTTTTGTTTTCATTTATGGAATTCCTTTGATGTTTTAATCAATGTGTGAAATTATTTTGAAAATCTTTTGACAATAGTTTCATTTCTGAACCTACATGATTATAACATTTTTGCGGGGATTCTTTTTTGAAATAATTGAAAATTAGGAAACAAAAAAAAGTTATATTTACTTGTGACCCATAAAAATGGGTCCCGACCCGTGTTGCCAGATTCTGTGAGAGAAACAAGCAACCAGGTCTAGGAAAACCAGCCCAAAAGAAGCGACTATGGGCCACATGAGCACTTTAACATATACATCAGCTATTTGAAAATAGCCGATCTACAAGCTCACAACGCGTCGCGATGCGACGCGTTGTGAGCTTGTAGATCGGCTATTTTCAAATAAAATATTACGGGGAAATTATAATAAGCAGATCTGGCAACCCTGGTCCCCGACCCACTGTTTGGGGGTAAAACTGGTGTGAACACTTAATTTTTTTTTTTTTAAGTGTTTTCCCCCTCTCGCTCTTCTCCACTGACCCTGATTCACCTCCCTCCTTCCTTCTCTGTCGTCTCTAAAAAATCCATTTCCTCTGCACAGAAAAACACTTGAGTCTCAGACAGCAGAGTGTGTATTATTGATGATGTGTAAAAATGAAAGCTACAGTACAGGACAATGTTGTCCCTAAGACATAGTACCCTGCCAATTCCAGGGGAATGTCACACACGCACGCACGCACACACACACACACACACACGCACACGCACACACACACGCACACACACACACACACACACACACGCGCGCGCATATATTCCCGTTTGTGTTAAGTGAGAGCAGGTGCTTATTTTGTTGTTGAATGCCATGCAAATGTGTGCATGTGTACCACATTCACTTGAGGCCAGACAGTTGCATACATTATTAACACACACGCACGCACATGCACACACACACACACACACACACACTCTGACAGATCTAGGACACGCTGCAGCCACATGCTACTGCACCTCTGTGCCCTCCACACCCCTCCTTTTTCCCAAGTGCCCAGCGCGGTGCATCATCCCATGGAGGCCATTTTAAAACCCAAATCCACACACACACACACACACACACACACACACACACACACACACACACACACACACACACACACACACACACACACACACACACACACACACACAGCTATAACCAAGTGAGAGGTTAACGTTCCATGGATTGCTGGTAACATTCCTCTGCATGTGGCTACTCTGATGCAATTTTACATCCACAAGACAACATCATTTGAAGACAGATGCACCCATTTACATTTGTATTATCTTACTGTGTGTAGTGAGTGCATGCGTGTGTGAGACTGTGTGACTGTGTGTGTGTGTGTGTGTGTGTGTGTGTGTGTGTGTGTGTGTGTGTGTGTGTGTGTGTGTGTGTGTGTGTGTGTGTATGTATGTGTTGCAATATATTTATGAACCTAGCAAAGGGTCATAATTGAGCACACACACACACACACACACACACACACACACACACACACACACACACACACACACACACACACACACACACACACACACACACACACACACACACACACACACACACACACACACAGAGCACTGTAGAGCACTGCCTCTTTCTCTGTGCTTACTGGGGTGTGAGCTAATGGAGAGGGGCACCCTGGAAGCATAGAGGGAGAGACTGTGTAACAGTGGCGTGCCCACTGTAGAGGCAGGGCAGGCGGTCGCCTGCCCAACTAAGATCTCGCCTCCACTAGAAAACCCAAATAACCCGACAAGGTGTCATTGCGTGCTTAATGTCCTCAAAGTCACGCATCCAACAAGCTTTGAACTGAGCAGATTCGACCTTCCATTCCAGAGATAATGGCCGAAACATCTTGAAAACGGCCACTTTCGCCGATTTTCGATTGAGTTGAAATTTATATTTTGGGGGTAATGGGGGGGGGGGGGGGTGGGTGCAAACAAATTCTCGCCTGCCCTAAATGTAATTCCTGGGGACGCCACTGCTGTGTAACTGCATGAAGTAGGCCTACATCAACAACCCTTCGCTTAATCAAAACCGTACAATAGTGTTAACACTGTGATCACCCCTGTTGTCTAGACTCATGTTCAAATGAGAGAATTGCCCTCATGAGGACCACCAGACCCCCGGGTTACCCCGGTCAACAAAGTATATAGGGCAGCGATTCCCAACCTGTGTGCCTCGAGGGCAGTGGTGGAAAGTAACTAAGTACATTTACTTAAGTACTGTTCTTAATTCTTCAATTTTGAGGTATTTGTATTTTACTAGAATATTTCCAATTTTCAGTACTTTTACTTCTACTCCACTACATCTCAGAGGGAGGCAAATATTGTACTTTTACTCCACTACAATTATTTGAACACTTTAGTAGTTACTTTGCAGATATAAATTATTACATTATAAAACATACATTAACCACTTTAGCACTATTTTATACATAGGCTATTTGAAAATAGCCGATATACAAGCTCACACCGCGTCGCATCGCGACGCGTTGTGAGCTTGTAGATCTGCTATTTTCAAACATTTTGGTACTTTTACTTTTGGTACTTTAAGTACATTTTGATGCCAATACTTTTGTACTTTTACTCAAGTACATTTTTTATTCTGGACTTTTACTTGTAACAGAGTATTTCTATATTGCCGTATTGGTACTTTTACTTAAGTACAGAATTTGAGTACTTTTTCCAACACTGCTCGTGGGTATTACAAGGGGTCTAAGTACAGAGCCAACTCGGGTCCAATTTACTACGTTGAGGGTTTAAGTGGATACAATAAACCGTGCTCTTAAAATGCACGCTGACCAATGTACAGATTATTATTTTTTGATGTTAGATTGTTTACAGTACACTGATGCTAGGTTCTTGGGTTACCTATGATCCTAGATTACTGAGGCACTACACTGTTTCTCTGCATTTGATTTATGTGTTCACCTGGCTTATTGTAAGTCGCTCTGGACAAAGAGCGTCTGCTAAATCCGGGGTGGGCAGCATATTTTTCCAGGGGGCCATATGTCTTCGATAAAGTGAGTTTAGGGCCGCACATTGGACTAATGAATTGAAACTTGAAACACATAGTGCTGAATTATGACACAACAGACTACTTTACAATAGGGTGAACCATTTTATTACAATTGTTTTTACAGCTGTACTGTATTTCACTCACATTATCAAACATAATTCCCTGTTTTGCTCGCCGTCTTAAAGGTAGGGCAAGTGATTTACTTTGTTTAAAATAAGTGTTAAATAGCTCTATATTCTGATAGTACTTGTCAAGGGGCAACCCGTGCCCTATAGACATTGGCCGCGTTTCCCAAAGAGATTCGTAGAGATGCTGCGTTGAGCATCTGCGCAGGTTCTACGACGGGTCTTACGTGTGTCCACACAGTCTGCGCAGTACCATAGCAGCCACGTAGATTTCAGGTCATGCGCAGCCTACGCAGCTTGCGTAAGAGCCTGGGACCCGGCGAAACCTACGCTCTACCCTCATTAGTAGCAGCTGGTTGTGCCCAACGTGCTATCGGTTCCCACGTCCACGGCGTTACGTGTCTGCTAAAACTACATTCGGGAGACAGAATGGCGTATCCTACTCTCCTCCCACTCCTGGGAGAGGCGTAGCCCTGCAGTGCTGTCCTACGAAGCAGTTTGTTACGAGCGCCCTGGGGCGGTAGTAATACCCATCGTAGCGAAATAGATCTATGAAAAGACCGACCGACCACACACACACACACACACACACACACACACACACACACACAGGGCGGGCGGCTCCGCTGCTTCTAGCCCTGGTTCAGAGCGTTAGTGGGTACAGCCACACATGTCCGTAAAGCGTCCGTCAAGTTGCCGTACGGACGCCGGAAGTCCCATCCACTCCCATGTTAAGTTTAAAACCGGAAGTACCGTTCAGTTTTTTTTTTTTAACATGGGAGTGGATGGGACTTCTGGCGTCCGTACGGCAACTTGACGGACGCTTTACGGACATGTGTGACTGTACCCAGAGAGTTCACTAACGCTCTATGCATGAACCCGAAGTTTACAAATTGTACTCTCACGGATGATCCGATCGTCTGATAAAAATATTAAGCATATGCCAAGTTAACTAAAGGTATATAAATGATGCTGAGCTAAACATGTTTCCTTAATTTCGAAGTTTTATAGTTAAACGTTATGATTAAAGTCCCCAGTTCCTCTCACAAAGTGACAGCTCTTGCGCTCGCCATGTTTATAAACGGTTAAAAAAACTTTTGAAAATAGCAGATCTACAAGCTCACAACGCCTCACAAGCTTGTAGATTTGCTATTTTCAAAAGATTTTAATACATATTAAATTTGGGAAATGGGACATTCTGCATTCCTTTACTTTTGGTATTTTAAGTATATTTAATTTACTTGCATAATGGGGACACTTTAGTGTTTTATTTACCTTGCAGATGTCACCTCACCGCTGTAATTTAATTCATAAATATATTATTCAAAAGTTGTATTTGGAGTGGACTGCTTCAGGACATCTGACAGTTGGCTCTGGTATTTTTATGATCCATTTCACTTTCGCAAAGGGTGTTTAAACTGCTGTGTAGCGTAGGACAGCACTACGTAGTTTACGTAGGCTTTACGTAGACTTCGTCCAGGAGGTGTTCACGTGCATGCTGTCTTGCGAATGTAGTTTTAGCACACACGTAATGAGAACCTACGACGATGGTGCCTCCTGAAGCCAGTTTAGATGGCACGTTGGGCACACACAGCTGCTACTAACGAAGACAGTGCGTGGCGGGGTTGCTACTGCGCAGGTGCGTGGAGGCTCTTACGCAGCTTCTAGGCTGCGCAGGAGCTCAAATTCGTTTGGGAAACCCGGCCATTAATGAGGAACTTTACATGCACACATTGCACAACTGCTTCCCAATGCATTTACCAGCAAGCCGGCTGGGAACAGTATTTAGTAGTCTTTATATGGATATATCTGAAGACATTCTAACACTCAGTGACTGAAAGGGGTTTTAAATGTTTTGATTGACACTGTGTGGGCAAGTTGAATTGTTTGGGGGGTCACCAGTCTCTCCTCTGCAGTGCTGGCAATCCTGTTGATTGGAATGGGCCAAGCACTGTAGAGGAGGAGGGGTGTGTGTTTATGTTGGTATTATATTTTGTCTTTAGTTAATAATTGGTGAATGAATTGGTGCATGGGAAACATTGTAATGAACATATTTTACTTACTTCATTATGACATAATTGTGTAAAATATCTCCTGGCCTTAGTTAGCCTTGTTCAATTAGTAATCATGTGATGGTTTGCCTCACCTGCTTAAAATGCATGCTACAGTACAAGTTCAGTTTGGCTTGAAGCTAGCCATGACAACATCCAGGGGAGAGCTACCAGGGCCTTTTGTTGAAGGGTTTCCTTGTTGTAGTTTCTTAAGTTCCTGGTTTGTTTCATTTATTTAGCTGTCAAGTGTGTATTCCTAAATTCTGTTATTTGGATGTTTGTTGTGGCCAGTCTTATTTATTTTTGAATTATTTTGCACGGGCCTGCACTGTGAATAATTGTGCACATTCTGAGGTAAATAAAATGCAAAAACCTGCATTGGTGGACTCGTCAACTTTTTGGAGCCTTGGCCGTTCGAGCCTTTTCACAGTACTCATTGCTATAGAGTGTTTGTTTGGTAAAAGGAGTCTCCCATGTCTCTCCAGCTCTTTATAAAACAGAAAATGTATTTTAAGTGCTCTCTCCTGATTGGCTTAAATTTTGTCACCTACCTGAAAAATGTACTATATTCTGTTTACTACGCGTGCGTGCGTGCAGTGATGGGCTTGTTAGTCCCTCTCTGAGCCACGATGGACAGAGAGAGCTGACTGTAAATCCTAGATTACTGCTTTTACCATCCTTAAACAGAGTGAGAGAGGAAAAGATAATCAAACAGCACAGGGGAGGGATGAAGAAAAACAATAAGACTAAAGGGCTGTCCACACTGAACACCACAACCAAATTATAAAGATAGTCATTAGTTTTGAAAAAAAAAATTGATGTCAAGTGGATGGCAGACTCCACACCACAACCATCGGCTCTTTTCATTATTGGTTAACCCATTAAGACCTGAAGCCGATTGTACAAATGTCTTCTAAATCCCAACAGTATTCTGAAAAAAAAAAAACCTGTGTGTTTCTATATCCCCCTGGGGGGTCCTCAGAGCTACTATAGGGGGTCCGCCAAATCTTTGTGAGATAGGATTTTTTTTTTTTTTACATTAACCAGTTGAACCTTAGAATTCCTTTTCTGAGGGGAACATTAGCCAAAAATAGCAGATCTACAAGCTCACTGCGAGGCGTTGTGAGCTTGTAGATCTGCTATTTTTTGGCAAAGAGGTATAGGTGTGGAGGGAAAAAAGAGCAGACCAGTAAAAAAAAAAAGTTTAATCTGAAACACAAATTTATACAATATAGAGGGGGTCCCTGCTTCATCTCTCTCTCAGCTAGGGGGTCCTTGGCCTGAAAAGGTTGAAGACCCCTGGTTTATACCTTTATAAATGTTATTACATGTTGTTGTTGTTTTCATTTTCATCATATTCACTGTGTGTGTGTGTGTGTGTGTGTGTGTGTGTGTGTGTGTGTGTGTGCACGTGTGTGTTCTCATGCAGAACGGTGAAGCCAGGCTCGGGCCACCCATCATCATGTGCACGCGGCCTTACCCAGAATGCAGTGCGTACGGACAGGGCGACGGCGGAGCGGACGGCGAGTGCGAGATGGACAGCAGCAGCGAACACGCAAACGGCTCTGACACCTGTGACCTGGGACGTGGGGACAGGTCAGCCTTAAAGGGTTAAAACTACAGGCTGTGTGTGTGTGTGTGTGTGTGTGTGTGTGTGTGTGTGTGTGTGTGTGTGTGTTAATAATGTATTCCTGGGGTCTTCAACAGGGGGTCCGGGACCCCTAGGGGGTCCTCAGAGTTACTACACGGGGGCCGCCAAATCTTTGTGTGATAGGAACTTTTTCCCCCCTTTTTTTACATTAACCACTTGAACCCTAGCATCCATATTCTGAGGGGAACATTAACCGAATATAGACTATCTTAGCCTGGTAAACCCTCCCTCCGGAAATCTCATTTCTATTTGATTCCTGGAGTGAGTCTGGCCTGATCCGCCTTTCTGCAATATTGGCTATGTATGCCAAACGGACGAGCCTATCAGCGTCGTCGCTCATTGTTCTGTGATTGACAGCTTACGTTGGCCAATCAGGTGGCGAGTTCGAGTGAGCCCAAAACACGAACGGCAGCCATCTTTTTCTTGTCCGCTATATTCTCCGCTATTTTTTTACTTCAAAAAGCTCTCTAACTTCTATTTTGAGGCACGGAATTTACTTATAAGATATCGTTTGGATAGAATTTAGTTGTTTAACTTCATATATGTGGTCAATTAATCATGACAAAGCCTATTTAAAAAAAAAAAATTAGAGAACCGGTAGGGGCGGGCAGTGACACCCATGTATCCGAATAAGGCAACCCATTTTGGGCATGGCTGTCTCAAAAGTCCCGTTGCGTCACATTAAGACTGGTGAACTGCTGATTGGCTGAAGGGGAAAAATTATCATTGGCTGAAGGGGTTGTCAGTCAACGGTATTACTCCCGCCCAACTCCAGCACAGCCAATATTGCAGAAAGGCGGATCAGGCCAGACTCACTCCTGAAATCAAATGGAAATGAGACTTCCGGAGGGAGGGTTTACCAGGCTAAGACTATCTAGCGCCAGGCGTTGTGGGCTTGTAGATAGGCTATTTACGGCAAAGAGGTTTGGTGTAGGGGGGGGGAAAGAGCAGACCAAGTGCAAGTTTTCTACGTATTGATGTTTTATGTGGTTAACTGTCTGAAAATGCACATTAACATGAATCCAACACAACGCTACACAACACTGATGACAGTGCTGTCAAACAAGCACAGTCTATGAAGCTATTATATGAAATCTGCGAAAAGGTTTAATCTGCAACACAATGTTATACAATATGTAGTGGGGGGTCCCTGCTTCATCTCTCTCTCTCAGCTAAGGGGTCCTTGGCCTGAAAAACGTTGAAGACCCACTGATGTATGCGACCGTCAAGTGAAGCCTGCCATGTAAAAACATGGCAGGCTGACCTTATAGTCCCCCGAGATGTTAACAACACAGCCAGTGTTGCCAGATTCTGTGAGAGAAACAAGCAACCAGGTCTAGGAAAACCAGCCCAAAAGAAGCGACTATGGGCCACATGAGCACTTTAACATATACATCAGCTATTTGAAAATAGCAGATCTACAAGCTCACAACGCGTCGCATCGCGACGCGTTGTGAGCTTGTAGATCGGCTATTTTCAAATAAAATCTTGCGGGGAAATTATAATAAGCAGATCTGGCAACTCTGAACACAGCTGCAGCTAATGATAATAATTTATTTAGACACAATTATGTCATATTTAGGTTTGTGCAAGCAGAGGCTACATAGTTGACTACTGTCAATGCTTGCACACTTTGTCACACCCCAATCTCAAATGTGAATGGGCGAATGTAAAGCGATTTAGGTAAAGGCGGCGCTAGAAATGCCGACCGTTAACTCATGCTCCCTGTGCGACGCGTAGTCCCGGGCAGATGATTGGCTCGGCGTCCGTCATCTCGGGGGAGGAGCAGTTCGAGGACTATGGCGAGGGCGAGGACGTGGAGTTCACTCCCAGCAGTCCGTGCCCCGAGGACGACAACCGCAACATCTCCGACCTGGGCTCATCGCTGCCCTCAAGGTAGGCGGGCCTTTCCTTTCCGCACTGTAGACATCCTTAGTGTTAATTTAGGGTTCTGGTTCAAAAAATGCCTTTTAAATCAGTAGTTCTCAAATCATTTCCAAAATTGATTATGTACTAGTCCATACCCGGTTGACGCATCCGTGGGGGGATATGCGCACATGATCTGGCAACCCGGGAGGCAGTTCATCCCACAGCTGGGCAGCCCCGTAACCATGGCGATGGTCTCACCACCCTACCTACCTACCAGTACAGAGCATTGGCAAATTATAGGAGGATATGGCCGCCGACCCCCATCTGAAAATGTTTTCTGCCAGGGACCCCCAGAAGAGAAGATTTGTGTTAAAAAAAAAAATCTAAATTATTAAAACTATTTTCAGAAATGTTCCAAAATGAACTCAATAAAATCTAAAATGACACAGATACTGTCCCGGTTTTAATGGGTTAAAGTCACTAGACCGGTGGTGGGTACAGTCCAGTCCAGTCTATGACGGCACTACTATGACGTCACAATCATGACATCAGGCTACTCCATATATGGCAGGGGTTTTCAACCAGTGGTCCGGGGACCACCAGTGGTCCTTGGGGGGGTACCAGGGGGTCCCCAGCTAAGTTAGTTAACATAGCGTCACAATCATTTTAACCACTTAGCTTTGGCTATTCAAAAATAGCAGATATACAAGCTCATAGCGCGGCACCGAGTGCCGCGCTATGAGCTTGTAGATCTGCTATTTTTGAAGAATCATGAAAAAGTGTGCATATCTTTGAATATTTATATTTAAAGGGGGAAATTAACTGATATCTTTGCTTCTGGGGGTCCCTGGCACAAAACATTTTCAAATGGAGGTCCGCGGCCAAATGTATATCAATTTAGGGGTCCTTGGCATGAAAAACCACTGATATATGGGGATTTGTGTTTTTTTTTTTGAAATTTTGTTTTTATTGAAGTCATCTTGTGTACAGACAGTTTCTTATATTCATATATATGTATACGCATTCTTTTGTACAGTTTCAGAGTTTTTGAAATGTTCATTTTTCTTTGATGACGACAGTTTGACATTTTTTCATTTTTTTTGCAGTCAAAATAAACAAAGAAAGAAAACCAAAAACAGAGACAAAAGATAAAAAGAAATAAAATATAACATAATAGTATCTGGCAGTGAGCAGCTTGGGGGGGGCTTTACATAATCTTGCGCATTTAAGAACAGTTGCAGGGTCAACACTTACAGGGCACAAAAGAAAAAGAAAAGGGAAGGAAGAAACAGGGCACCTTAGAATTTGTTTAGTCTTTCAGCAGAAGTCTGAGCGGGTTGGTTTCACGTATTCAGTCCATTTAGACCAAATCCAAAATTATTTGTCTTCTTGATTTTTGATTGAGAAAGACAGATTTTCCATTCTATAGATCTCATGAACTATCTCAATCCATTCCTCCACGGTGGGTGTCTGTGGTTGCATCCACTTTCTAGTAATGGCCTTCTTGCATGCCACCAGAAGGATCAGAATCAGTTTCTTATCGTTGCTGTCCAGAGAGTCATATGGGAGGTTACCCAGATATAAGGCATCGAACTGGAAGAGAATGTTAATTCCGAAAACAGCCTCTAGGTGTTCGTGAATGTCCTTCCAATATGAATTCAAGACTGGGCACTCCCAGAAGACATGGAAGTGATTTGCTACATTCTGACCACATGATCTCCAACAGTTAACCCCAGTCTCTCTGTATCTTTTTTGCAGAGGTGTTATGAAGTATCTTATTTGATTTTTCCAATTAAATTCCCTCCATGTGTTTGAACATGTCGTTTCCCATAATACTGTGCTTGTTTTCTCCCATTCCTCCTCAGTTATAGTAAAATTACCCTCTCTTTCCCATTTATCCTTGACATATATCGTGTCCTCAGTTGTATTCTGTTGGAGACCATTATACAGTCTGGAAATAATCCTGTTACATGTAGGAGAACTTCCTGCTGACAAGAATACCTTCATTAATTCTGATGCCTCTAAGTTCAAGAATCCTCCCAATTTTTGGTGGATATAGTGTCTGAGCTGAAGATACCTGTAAAAGTCTTTTTTCTCCAATCCAAATTCCTTCTGGATGGATTCAAAGCCCCCTTGTGTACAAATGTGTAATAATTTGAGATGCCTTTTTCAGTCCAGCTCTTAAATCGGCCATCATTACTGTTTGGGATAAAGTCAGTGTCGTATGCACACCATCTCAGCATTTTGACTCCGTTTTTTAGGCCACATTTTTTCAGTGTTTCTTGCCAAATTTGTAATGCTGTGTTAATCCAGGGGTTGTTTTTGTCCTTCATTTCGTTTATAAGCCTATCATCTCCAATTATGGCAGCCAGTGGGACCCCCTGTGAGCATGCCATCTCAATATCTTTCCATCTTGCCGAATATGATGGGGTACACCAGCACACAAGAGGCCTCAGTTGAGCAGCACAGTAATATTCGTTCAAACATGGTAAACCCAGACCACCTGCCTTCCTTCTTAATTGTAGTGTTTTATATCTAATTCTAGGTTTCTTCCCTTGCCATAGAAAGCCAGATATTAATTTATCCCAATCTCTAAACTGTTTGGGTGTCACCTCAACCGGGAGGGACTGAAACAGGTACAATAGCCTTGGCAAAATGTTCATTTTGACCGAGTCTATTCTGGAGCTCAGACTCAGGAAGGGAATAAGACTCCATCGTGCTACGTCAGATTTAAGTTTTTCATTTAGTGGGCCATAATTGAGATCTGCTATTTTGGAGATATCTTTGGGCAAAACGATCCCTAAGTAGCGAATTGAGTCTGAGTCCCATTTCAAGTTGTACTTTCCTATTATACTGGTAGGTGGGTTGTAGTTAAAAGTGATAACCTGGGTCTTCTCTACGTTGAGTTTGTAGCCCGATAGGGATCCGTACTCCTCTAATCCTTCCATTAGGATCGGGACTGACTGTGTGGGCCGCCTTACATATAAAAGGACATCGTCCGCGAAAAGGGCCAGTTTATGTTCTCCATCTGCCATATTTATTCCCTTAATACTTCCATTTTGTCTAATCATTTGGCTTAATGGTTCGATGAATGCGGCGAAGAGTCCGCACGAAAGCCCGCAGCCTTGTCTAACTCCACGTTCCAGTGTAAACGGATCTGACAAGTCACCATTTATTTTTATTCTAGCGGATGGATTTTTGTATAATGCCTGGATTGTCTTGATAATAGAGTCATGGAACCCAAATCTCTTTAGAACCTTGAAAAGGAAGCTCCAAACCACTAAATCGTAAGCTTTGCGTGCATCCAGGCTTATTAAGGCCGTCTCTTCTCCACTCTGAGCCATGTGACTGATAATATGTAAAGATCTTTTAATGTTATCCTGTGTCTGTCTCTGGCGAATGAACCCGGTCTGGTCATTATGGATAATTATAGGTAGAATCTTATCTAGTCTTTGTGTCAGTATGGATGTGAATAGCTTGTAGTCTAGATTTAATAAGCTGATGGGTCGGTAACTGTCACATTCTACTTTGTCTTTGCCCTCTTTTGGGATGACTGTAATTATTGCTTCCTTCCAGGATGACCGGGTCTCTCCCGTCTGCAATACCCAGTTAAAAGCTCTAAAGAGAATCGGAGTCAAGACCTCTCTCAATCCTTTATACCATTCTGCCGTGAAGCCGTCTGTGCCTGGAGATTTCCCTGTTTTCAGTCTAGAGATGGCCAATTCTATTTCTTCTGTTGTTATTTTAGCTATTAATTCTTTGTTTTGGTTCTCTGTGACCGTGGGTAAATCAAGAGATGTAAGGAATGAGTCAATTTGGTGTTCATTATCAATTTGTGGCTGTGAGTATAATTTCTTATAAAAAGTGTTGAAGCTTTCTTTGATTTTTTCTAGGCTATTCTCTATGGCACCAGACTCAGGGTTCCGTATCTTGTGGATAGTACTGTCGGCTTCTTGTTTTCTCAATTTATATGCTAAAAGGCGCATTGACTTTCCTCCTACTTCGTAATATCGCTGTCTGGTGAATAGTAATTTCTTTTTTATTTCTTGCGTGCCCATGTCATCCAGTTCGTTCTTTATTTCCCTCATCTCTTCTTTCACCCCAACATCTAAGCTATTGGCATGGTTTCTTTGTAGGTGTTTTAATTTAATTTCCAAATCATGTATTTTTTGTCTCCTTAGTTTCTTAGTTAAGGCGGCAAGGGCTATGATTTTTCCTCTAGAAACCGATTTTAAACAGTCCCAGAGCACAGACGGTGAAACCTCCCCATTATCATTCAGCTCAAGATACGTTTCAATATCACTTTTCAGATTCGCTTTAATCGCTAGATTATTCATAATGCTAGAATTGAATCTCCACAGTGTGGTCCTTGGTTTTCCATTCAGGCATATGGTCATATATATAGGGCTGTGATCTGACAGGGCTATTGGGCCTATATCACAACCTTTTATTTTATGAAAGTCTCTATTGAACACGAAGAAGTAATCTAACCTGGCATATACTGAGTGTGGGGCACTGTAATGGGTATAGTCTCGACTGGTGGGGTACATTTCTCTCCAAACATCTACAAATCCTACTTCCTTCATCAATGCAGTAGTCTTTCTACTTATTGGTTTGGGCTCTGGGTTGCCCCCAGAGGAATCAAGATGTGGTTGCAGGCGGAAATTATAGTCTCCCGCATTAATGAGAGTGCCTTGTGACTTTGTCACCATTAAATCAAATATTTGCTTGTAAAATGTCCAATCACTACCCGGTGGGGCGTACACGTTTAGCAGGCTCACCGTAATCCCCTCTATCTTCCCTATGATCATTATGAATCTACCTTCCTTATCCTTAAACTCTGCTATGTGTTCATAGTTCACAGAGCGGGATATCAGTATAGCCACCCCTCTCCTATGACCGAACTTATAGGAAGATGAATATACATATTTAAACCCTGATTTGTTCAATTTAGCGTGTTCTATATCATTGAGGTGGGTCTCTTGTAGATATGCTATTTGTACTCTATCCTTTTGTAACTTTGAAAGTACCTTTCCTCTTTTAGTTGGACTAATCAGGCCATTTACATTAAATGAAACTATCCTTGTGTCCTGCATTTAGGTTATACCCAGCGTGAACATCATCACAGTGAAAAGCATCCCCCTAGCTGC